>NC_079404.1:17356681-17526681 GCF_029220125.1 Pseudoliparis swirei
ACATCAATAATTAGCCGTGTATCTTAAATATAATATTCAAATGGAAGTAGATATATGCTTTGTTCTGTGGACCACCTACTTTCAACAACTACAACAACAACAAAAACCGTATACATCCATTGTGGATGTATATGTTTTTGGATGATCCATATGTTTAAATATATAAACACAAAATGCAAAAGAGAAATTGCTGTTACCCTTTATCCTTGTCGGAGAAAATATGTTGTACAACATTGTTGTTACACAAAATATATATATTTTTGTATATCTCGTTTCATAGATTTTATTTATTAATAGGGAGTTCTGCAGTAAGTGTGAAACAAAATCAGGGTTTTTGACTTAAGTACGCAACAGTATAAACTGAAGCTTACTTTTTTTCATGTGTGGTTTTTCATTTAATTTGATCATACTGATTGGACTGTAACTGAAGTACAACCTACAGATATATACAGCTTATGGCAATGAAAATGCCCTACAGATGGCAAAGTAGCTGACATCACCGTGCACAGACAGGATCAGAGGATTAGACATGCGTTTCATCTCATTGTAATTTCCCCCGCAAAAAAATCTACCTTTTTATTTTGAAAGCAGATATCGTTATTTCCGGGGTTTAGGTCTACGTCTCTGTTTAGCTTGACAACGTTCATCCAGCGCAGCTCCTGCGTCTACACTTCCAACCATGGATGCTTCCAACTCGACCAAAAACCGTCAGCCAGAACCGGGTGGGCGGGTTTCCTGGACTCACTGGTCACGTTGCAGGGTGTTTTGTGACTTCTAAACGATCTGGGCTGCGCAGCTGGCAGTCTTGTATTTGATGCTGGAAATAAAGGCAGTGCCTTTTGCACGATGCGCAGCTCAAAATAAAGAAGGATGTCCGGAAACCAAACAACTACAGGAACGATAGAAGTAAAAGAGGACGTTGCAACAAGATCATAACATAATTGCATTTATTGGGCTCATTTTGCCAGATTACATGTGCATTACATTTAAACGATATTCTATTTTAGTTTATGTTACCATACTGCCAGAGTGACGAACATATTCACATCTCAAAAGAGGTGGAATAATTAATACACTTAGAGTTCACTGAAAGGTTTTGTTTGCATATATCTACAAAATAATTAGCTCAGATTTAGAGAAATTTGCACCAGGCTGCAACAGTGATCGTGAATCGTCTTATATGCTGCCGACAACGTCTTATATGCTGCCGACAACGTCGTATATGCTGCAAAAGACTTCATTTAAATGTCCATTAATTTTAAACATGCATCCCCACCAAAATAACATTAGATAATTGTGTCCATAAAAAAAAAATTCAAAATCGACAACGTTATCTGACACAATGACGCCCCCTCCCTGTCGGGAGAAAGCACTCGGTTTATGACTCTGGATGCACCGACTGGCAAGGCGGAGCGTTTGTTTTATAACAGCGGACTCTGTACACTTTTTGTTGTTGATATTTTGTAGTTTGAGCTCATTGTAGTAGGCTAATTCACCGCATGGTTTTTATCCGGGACACTTTTTTACCTTTGTGTGTCTGTTTCGAGATTGGTACCCTTATTGGAAGGCAATGCCATTTTAGTTTAAACATCTTAGTATAATTTGATACATCATTTGTATTGCATGTATAACTTCCCTTGGTCGTTGAATAAGTGGTATTGGTTATACAAATGATATATTTTATGTTATTATATAATATATATATATATATTTCTATATATATAGTTATTATATTATATTATATTGATATTCCGAAAGCTGCTTGTGTTTACCTAACATTTCATCATGGCGGCAGACGATGTGTAACAAATCGAGCCACCCTATACATTGGAGGGGCGTCGGCATTTGCAGCGGGAGCGCGCTGCTCGTGCAGTTGCTGGCGAATGGACGGACAACATGGACGATCCGCGGGACGTTCAAACTTTCAAGCGAAACGGAAGCACCGGGTCGTTCTTATCGGCCGGTTCCGCAGTCGCTATGGAGATAAAACAGAAGAAAATACGACAGAGTACACTATTCCTGCAAACAGAGGTATGACGGTAAACGTTACCGTACACCGTAAACACGTTCCATAATGACGTTTCAGTTGGCGACTGAGGGGCGCAACGTTACTGACGTAAACACGACGTGAACACGCGAAACTGCGTCTTTTTACTCATTTTACAACGAGCCTATTCAATAGGCCGTGATCTAGTCACGTTTTAATAACGATGTAGGTTTTCTAACGTCTCCTCCTCGGGCATTCACACACTGGCTTTTAGTTCCCTGAGACAAAGCTGGGTGGGAGGGTCGGTTATCCAATACGGGAGTTGACCCTTTGAACGCCACTCCGCTCCCTGAAACCAGAGCCCCGCACTCTGCATTGTTGAATGCGGAACTAAAGCGCTCCTTCTGGCTCTAACGGATGTCATTGCATAGTTTTCTCAGGTTCCTAGGAAGCTGTCGGTGCATATTTGTGTTTGTGATATGGAGATTGATGATGTTTGTGTGTTTAAAACAACTGCTAAATCTAAACGTCACTTGACTATATATAACCCACCAAGACCAAAGTCCATACCAGTTTGGAAAAGTGGTATTTTAAATTCAAAATAAACTTAATCTTCATACTCCTTCTAGGCCACAAATATGTCAGCTTGAACTTCCCACATACATATTTCCTGCTAATACCTTTTTATTTTTGTGTGGCATGCCATACATATATTCCATCTACATAAAGTTGTGTGCTCTCTATTTCGTCCCATCGGAGCATAAATAAACTATACAATATACGAACAGATTGTTACTGCTTTCCATAACCACATTCTGGACGCATCTTTTTAACTCACAACCAAAGAAGTTGTCTCCTCACACGACACGGTTGAGTTCACCTTTTGGTCTTAAAAGGGTTGTGTGTATATTTGTTTGTGTATATAATTGATGTCTTTATGAGTGAACAACACTGTAGAGGATTTAGTCTTGCCAAAAACAACATTTATTTCTCCCTTTTCTATGTTCCGCTTCTGTCCGAGAAGAACACGAATGTACAAGAAAAGCTGGACTTCGAGATGCGGATGCGTGAGGGCGCATACAAGCTGCTGCTGGCCTGCAGTAAGAGAGAGCAGGTTCTCAACGCCTCCAAGAACCTGCTGACCTGCAACGCCAGGATCAAGGCTTACCTCGCTCTGCTGCGGAAGAAGAAGGAGGAGCAGGAGGTGATCGGAGCGGCCGCGAGGTGAGGAGTTGGACGCTCGCTGTGTGGCGGGTGGCTCGTGGCGACTTTTATTGACTTGCACAGTTGCAATTCCTCATGTTCATCTCCAGCACATGTTTTCATAAGATTTGTATTATTTATTTATTTTTCAGATTTTCAGATCCAGGTGACCGTGTGCCCTGTAATGGGACGATCGCAATGTCTGGTAAGATTTCTCCCTTTTTACGAGAATCATTCAGCACTAGAGAGTGTCTGTGCGTAAAGACTATGACACCTACACCGACTTGTTTTAATAGTTTGTAAGATAACTTATTATCCCAAAATGGATATAGAGCTTTTTACAAATGAACTCTTAACCCTTGTGTTGCCTTCGGGTCATTTTGACCCGATTCAATATTTAACCCTCCTGTCGCCTTGGGGTCAATTTGACCCGATTCAATGTTTAATGTCGGTGTTCTTTCGGGAGTCAACAAACAAACATAAAGTACCTCACACTTAAACTTGGAAAACAATATTAATTCTAATAATTTTCTGGAGATTTTAATAGTTGGGGTCATATTGACCTCAAGCGTAAAATATGTTAGTAAATATAAAGGTAACAGGAGGGTGAAACATTGAATCGGGTCATATTGACCAACCAAGGGCTACAGGGTGAAACATTGAATCGGGTCAAATTGACCCGAAGGCAACAATTCAATTCAATTCAGTTTATTTGTATAGCCCAATTTCACAAATTACAAATTTGTCTCGGAGTGCTTTACAATCTGTACACATAGACATCCCTGCCCCAAAACCTCACATCGGACCAGGAAAAACTCCCAAATAACCCTTCAGGGGAAAAAGGGAAGAAACCTGGAGGAGAGCAACAGAGGAGGATCCCTCTCCTAGGATGGACAGATGCAATAGATGTAATGTGTACAGAAGGACAGATTTAGAGTTAAAATACATTCAATGAATATGACAGAGTGTATGAATAGTTCATAGTAGGCATATTCCACGATGGAGACCTCCACGATCCATCAGGCAGATGGTGGGGAGGAGGAGTGGGCGGAGTCTCAACAGGACAGTGGCGTAGTCATGAGCAGGAATTCCACGACCCAGACGATCCATCAGGCAACACAAGGGTTAAGAGGGTTTCGTTGTTCATTAATGTTTCCCCTCTGCTGATTTAGGGCTGCGCATCCCTCTGATGTGGAGGGACTCGGCCTACTTTAACAACAGAGGCAGTAAGTCCGTCTTTGTTTTGCTCCCACTGCTGCCCTCTGTTCATCTGCGCCTCGTGTTACACCGTCTGACACACGGTCCATCCCTTGTGTTCGATAGGCTCCCGTCGGGTGGCGGTGTTCTGTGTGATGCAGATTGGCTCGGAGGTGTTTGACACAGAGATGGTGGTGGTGGACAGATCCGTCACTGACATCTGCTTTGAGGGAGTCACCGTCTTGTAAGTATCTCGTCTCGATATGCAATATAATACACGTACAACAGCTGCTCGTACTTTTCGGAAGACCCTTTTGGTGCTGCTGTACAGTACGGGAAATAAATGTCTTTATTGTGGAGAATATATTATATTAACCCTTGTGTTGCCTTCGGGTCATTTTGACCCGATTCAATATTTAAGAGTATGTTGCTGGAAATTTGTTCTTTATTTATAATCAATATCAGAATATGCATTTTCAGTTATTTCTTCCGTGACAATGCAATCACATTTATTATTTAAGTATTTTTTTTAACATCTTTTGTTATTTAGTTCATGTTCTGATTGAACATGTCTCTCTGTCCTCTTCTAGTAAAGATGTAGTTCCTGAGTTTGAGCTGAAGGTGGAGCTGTGGAGCTGTGCCCTGGACGAAGAGCTCACGATGGTGAATACGCCAAAGAAACTGGCCAAGAAGCTGCGCAGCTCCTTTGGAAAGACGGCTGGGAAGAAGCTGTGCCCTCTGCTGGACAATCCAGACCCTGACACCTTCCTGCAGTCCAACCCTATACCCGTGTATGTATTGCCCCATAAAACCCCTTTCAGACTCTTGGCTCGAAATCTAAAATTCTTGCAGCTGGGAACAGACTCAATTCTGGCTTGTTCCTGGAACAAATGGTGTAGACACACTGAACACTGACTTAATCCAATATTTTGGGCTTTTGAATACTGATATGCTCCCTTCAGACATTCACAGTTTTTTTTCCCAGCCAATAACATCTATTTTATTTGAGTGCTTTTAATGTTCCTGCCCAGCTGTGTTTTATTTATAGTTACTAGCATTCAAATCTCTCAAACTGAACATCTGTAAGTCATGTAAACCAGCTGTCTGAGGAGAAGAAATATTGGGATCATTAGGCCCATGAACAAAGAGATAATTTCCACAAAGCAAATAGTGCAGAGAATGAGTGCACATGTTTGAGTTGAAGGGTTAGTCTTTGTATATTGACGTGTCTTTAATATTCGGGTTAGAGTTGAGCATGAATCCTTTATGGCCCGGGAAGCTATGGAATGAAAATAAGTCAATGCAGCAGCCTTTAAAGAATGCTAAACTGTGTCTGTGTGTGTGTGTTTATACTTATAACTAGTGGAGCCAAGTACAGCCTACTGGCCTACACGTCGCTGTGTCTGCCTGAGGATGAAGGCAGCTTTCAGTCTCACTCCCTCATTGTCCTCCAAGACGGTAAGAAACTTAATATCTGGGGATATGAAGGGATTGTGCTTTTTAGTCCCTGATTTGAATCAGTAATGTAATAACACAGTGTTTTTACACCATTACAATGCAACTCTAAAATCCAACAACATAACCTGTGATTTCACCTTGTAAAACCTTTCTTGCTTCGCATGCGTCATTAAATGGATAAGAATGTGAGTGCCGAGGCCAGTTTTTGTTTCTTGAGTTTGCACCGAGTCGTTAGATCCACGCCGCATAGTTTGGGTTATTGTTCAAGCTCATATGACAAGAAGTTATGTGACGCAAACATAAACCATCTCTCTCATATGTGTGTTTGAGACGTACTGTAACACCACACCTTTGTAACTTTAAACGTTTTATTTCAAATAGTTAACAAATGTCTAAAAAAAAAACATTGTTTGATCGTGTGGTGGTTTTTACTCCTTTCACTTAAGATTGAAACCATTCTTTATAAGTGCCTTTTATCTTTTCATAAAGCATACAGTACTTTATTAACATGAAGGTTTTATTGCCCCTGCTGCTCTCCATCCACACAGCTGAGTGGTCCTCCTGGCTCCCACTTTATGGCAACCTGTGCTGCCGGTTGGTGGCCCAGCCGACCTGCATGACGCAGAGCATGACGAGCGGCTACCTGAGCCAGAAAGTGCGTTCACTCACTGCTGTTCTCATTATCATCGGCTCAATAGACGGTTCCTGGGTTAATACGTCAGCGTTTTCTCCTGGTTATTTTCAGCTGAACGTGGAGGGGATGAACCGCTGCTGCAGTCTTTACTGTGTGCTGAGTTCTGGCATGTTGTCCTGTTACTTCACCCCGGAAGAAATTGATGCTAAAGTGCAGCCCACTCTCAATGTACCCGTCAACAAGGTAAGACAGATTCTCTATTTGATGCATCATCAGTACTATTACACTGAATTATAAATCAGATACATAATTCCTTTTTAATTTGACAGAATAACTATATATATGTAATAATAAAATTATAATACAATGTTAAATTCCGCATTACTCACTGAGATCCTTGCATCTTTGGCATTTTCCTGCTGAATCATTTAGTTTCCTGCAATATCAGTGATATACTGTTGTTTGGTGCATCTCTGGAATAGCACCGTCACCTCATGCGAAGTGGATGTGCTGTGTTGTGTCTGCAGGACACCCGGATCCGTGTGATGGAGAAAGAGTCCGCAAGGCAGAAATCCAGGAGTCTGTCCATCATCAACCCTTCACCACAGGGGTCCGAGACCATCGTCTTCACCACGGAAACCAGCCAGGAGCTGGAGGAGTGGATGGACGCCCTCCACCAGCACCTCTATGATCAGAGTGAGTGTGTTTCAGTGTAAACATACAGCAGAAGTGTGTGTGTGTGTGTGTGTGTGTGTGTATAGAAAGTATAGGTTGCATACAGTGTGTACAGAGCAGGTATGCTCCCTAAAAAGTGCTTGTGGTGGAGTGTGTGTATGTCAGTATGTTTGGCCAAGAAAGGTTTCTGAACATATATTGAGTTAAACTTGGCGAGAAAAGATATTTTATAACCTTTTATATGTCTCTCTTTCATGGCTCTCCTTGTTTACAACCAGGCCAGTGGCTACAATGCTGCAACAAGCTAATGAAGATTGAGGTCGCGTCACCACGGAAACCATCACTCTTCCTCACCAAGCAGGCGGACTCTGTTTACAATGACCTCAGTGAGTAATTGGAGCAAGCGGGTGAGGTGACTGAGGCCGAGGCTGATAATTCGCTGACATCAGGATTTGTATATTACATCTATTTATAGAAGATATGATGCTCAAAACAAATGGGACACCTCATTGGAGCAAACATTTATTAACCACACATAATAGTTATCATTTCAGTTGTGAAGCATTTAGAAAAAATCACTTTAATCAAATATAATAATAAAGAAAATCCGCCAATTTTTGCCTAATTTATTTGACTTCACTTCAATGTTTTTCTTTTTTTGACGTGCAGGTATAAATTCACCTGGCAAGTTTGAGGGCATCACAGACATCATCCACAACAAGATCGAGGAAACGGATGGCCGCTATCTGATTGGCCCCGAAGAGGAGAAGGAGGCTCCTAATTGGTCCTCGCTGTTTGAAGGGTCCCATTCGGTGGTCGTGCAGAGGGCTATTCTGTCCCAGAGCAAAACCTCCACCCCTTGTTCAAGCCCCAACACCAACACCAGCTCTACATCCATCAGCAACAAGAAGCGCCGTGCTCCACCCCCGCCCGCTCACAAGGAGCCTCATGCTCCTCCCAGCCGCCCTACCAGACCTCCCCTTCCCACCTCTCTTCCTCACCCTCATCCTCCCCCTCCCTCATACCAGGAGAAGGAGAACTCCGGCACTTGCGCTCCACGCCCGGCCACCAGGTCCAAAACTGGCAGACCATCCCTGGATGCCAAATTCTCTGCCATCATTCAGCAGCTCCAGCGAAGCAACGCTGGAGGAGCTGGAGCCCTCAGCCGGAAACACGCCCCACTGGGCGTCCTGGATGTACAACCACAAAGTCAGCCTCAGCCGGAGCACCAGAACCACAGCACTGATGCCACAGGTGAACATGCCTTCCTCAGACCGAGTCACGGTCCTGGTCCTGTTCCTGCAGCGAAGAGCAAACTGAGGAAGTCTATCCGGGAGAGGATGAACCGTAAAGCCTTGTGATCTTTGACCTTAAACAACAACTAACCTTCCCACTAATATGAATACCTACAACACAGTTAGAACTTTTTTAATGAGCTCAGTGGTGATGATAAAATCAGTTTCCAAAGTATATTTTACTGCTCCTAAATAGCAATACTTTTATAGTTTGGACATGACGATTACGTCATGCTCAATTTTGGGAAATATGTTTCATGACGCAAGTTGAATGACAAGTAACTCATCTGTACACTAAATATGAAGCTGGAGGCGCTTAGCTTAGCATAAAGACCGGAATCGTCAAGCCTTGCTCGGTCCAGAAGGAGACAAAATCAGCCTCCCAGCATCTCTAAAAATCACTAATTGAGAATTATTTCGGAATCCAAAAACTGAAGCGTAAAATGCCACATTTTAAAGGAGGGCTCTGCAACACTTTCATGGTTGGGAGCCGTGACTTACTGGAGTGGATCTGAGAGGCTTCAGACTACTTATCTGCCACATAACTGTAAACCCACAACAAGTTATTTTAATTATTAGTTTTTTGTAAAGATGAAATAAACAATACACATTTAGTGAGCTTTAAAGGGCTTGGTTGGTAGATTAATTTAACCTTTAGACAGTCAGGCTAGCCGTTTCCCCCTGCTTTCAGTCTTTAAGCTAAGATAACCATCTACGGGCTCCCATTTCATATCGCACTGATGGATAAAAGAGTGGTATCGACTTTCTCATCGTATTTCCCAAAATGTCGACCTATTACTGTAACCTTAAGGATGGGTGCGTGTCGTGGTCTCTTCAAAACAAAGGGTCCTCCCAATGTCCATCACGGCGACCCTAATCCCAGTCGACACCTCATCTCACAATATCAATACTGTACTCTCCATTTAAGAACTCTTTCACATGCAGCGAACCAACAGATGCAATTGAAGGCTGTACGTTGGCCCGAGCGACGACATCATCAATCCCACTAAAGTAGAAAGGCTTATTTCTCAGCTCTGGAACATGGGCCGAAGAAAGAGCTTTAGCAAAAGCACTCAAATTGGAATTGATCCATTGGCCGACTGAACGAGTCATTCCTTTTGGAACTATTGACTTCTTCCACTCACTGTGACAACTTTATGACCACTATAGCTGATTTTAAGGGAACGGGATTTTAGGAGCAATTGCAAGCCCTAATGTGACTTCTCCATTTCTCAGAGGTCTTAATAATGGAGTGACCTTGGTTTTCAGTGACTACACAGTATGTCCAACATAATCTTAACGCGGCAGCCTGTAAATGCCATGAACCTAATCGAATGAATCACTCTTAGGAGTGACTACAATAATGAATGCCCTTGTGTTTTGAACATATCCAATACTGACAGACAAAAGGGCATTTCAACCACTTAACAGTCACATGTTGAAGAAAGTTCTTCAGAATTACACACAGTGTGCGAAACATTAGGTTTCGCCTTTTCTGAAATTGGCTGGGCAGATGAAGAAGCAATGTGGCGAAAGCTGCAATCCCATATATTTTTTATCTCACCCCCTAAAATTCTGTTTAATGGAGGAGGGGGGGGGGGGTCGTTTTTGGGGGGTGGATTACAGGAGGATTTAGTTTAAGGTTTCAAAGAACCCCAGAACGGATGGCACAAAAGAGGATGCTGCTCAATATCAGCAAGGTTTTCTAGACTCGGCATGTTCTACCGACACATTAGTCACTTTGATTTAGTATTTTATGTACCTGGAAAAACAAGTTATGGTTCCTGGGTCAAACCTCAAAGCATTAGGTTCAACTGAGGCTGATGTAGTTGTACCTCAGTCTGTTATATTGCACTTCCTGTGTTGTCCATCATAATCTCTGCAATTTTCAGTTCCAGTGAGCATGCGAGAGACGAAGGAACATCGAATTACATGGCAGTGTTGCTGACAATTACTATGAAGGCTAATGTTTCTGTAGTATTTCATCTTAACTCTGTAATGCGAGTGAAAGGAGGAAATGTTGCCCCTGTGGCTATTAAGCATGAGGGAAAGCATCTAAATGTACTAACTGCTTCATGACTAAACAAGGACTAAATGTGTTTCATCAAACTAATGAGCCAGATTGACAATGTTTTTTATAATATTTGTATTTTATACGACCGCAATAATTCTTTGTCTTGTTATTGATTTTAAATGTTCTGTAATTCCTTTTCATAGTATACTACTGCCATGTCATCTCAAATTTACTTTAACATATTAATTATTTAGACTTTAAGTGGCACTTTGGTTATGTACAAGTAAGTAGGGAACGGAATGCATTAATATTGCCGTAGTGCAGAATAATCTGTGTATAGTGCAATGTTAGAAAATTAATCTGCTATTTATGTTTCTCAAAAAGTGCAATTTTCTCCTCGATCTGTTCATCGTTGTCTTGACATCTTAACTGTATATTTTATTTTTTTGTGCTTATCTGCAATAAAACGGCCTACATATCTACCCGGGTGAGGCTGCTTTATTTTTGCTGAGCTTGGAAGTATCACTGAATATGTTTCATGGTTAAGGTTTACCAAGGGGTGGCAATAAATGTCAAAGCATATCTTTTATTGCAGCCCAACACACATCCCATAGAGATACACTCACAGGCACATTGCTCTACTGCAGCAAATACTGGAGAGGCTTGTCTGGCTTTGAGCCCAGAGGTAGCCTGTTGTGAAGATTAAGGCGGATGGAATCTCATAGCCAGATAATGGTATTACAATAATAAAACCCCATTCACACTGCATTTACTCATGGGAAGAAAGAAAAGAAGAACAACACATTGATGTTAGTACACTGGCATTAAATATCAGTTTATTCAGCCCTCGCTATTTATCTGCACTTCAGTTAAAGAACACAACTGAGGAAACATGAGTAGATAGTAAAATATTTTAATTAAATATACAGGAGGTCATATCATACAAAATGTCTTTTATTTTTTTGTCTTGCTCGCCAGCTGGGTGATTGGTAAACAGATGGCTACTGTATCAAAAACACTTTCAGGATGCACATTAATGGAAACGACGTGGGGAAAATAAAAAGTGAAACGACGAGAAATAAAAAATAATATCCTAATTCTTAAATTGTAGTGTTCGTTTAAATCTAACATGATCACGGTGATCTTGAAACAGCGCAAACAAGGGGCACAGCTAGATTGTGTAACGGATTTTTATACTGTGTTTGTACTATTTACAGATTATAACAGTTTATATGATAACAACCACGCGGTACTATCTACAGTGCTATTTACATAGAAAATAAGACGAGAGATAGGGGTTGCTGTGAATTGATCCCGTAAGAATGTTCTGTACAGGAGCCAGCATTAATGCCAGTTTTACCTACACACAGCAATGTACAGTACTTTATCGGAAATGAATGTCTTTATCCAAGTATTCAGTTCAACTTCACACAGACATTTACAGCTTTTTCTTCCTTCTCTTCCTTTGAAACACCAGACTGTGTATTTCCACTATCCTGGATTGCAATTATAGTGGTTGTAAAAGCCAGAGCAGGTGTTGTCGTTTCACCTCAGGCCATGGAGCATGGCATATTTTATGGAGTCTGGTAGCTTTTCATCACTGCTAGAAAACACCTAAAGCACACATGCCCTGCGGATGACAGACACCAGACCTGTGTCGATATCAGTAAATCTTTTCAGCTTCTTCTATAATTGACTGTCTGACGCAGTTCAGCAAAGTAAATAGAGTCATTAAGCACTAACGTTAACCATAAGGTTAAAGCATAACTGTTTACATTAAGAAAAAGAAATGTTGTGCCTTAACTATCAAGTCTGGTGTCTGAAAGCCAAGTGTGCCAACTAGTTCTTGTATGAATGTCTGTGCGCTGCATTTCAGACGAGAGTGACAGTAATATTGATATTCCTACCCTGCTACAGAAGATAAACCTTAACGACTGTAGTGCTAACTCTAATCCAAGACTGCGAAAGGCACAGATATTTGCAAAGCAATAATATCCTAAGTGACAACATTCCTATCAAATCATACAGTGAGTCTTTTCAGCGTGTTGAATAAAAAAGAAAAAAAAGAGTCTGTTCACCAAAAGAGAGCTTTTCAAGTCGAGAACAAAAAGACGATTTCTTGTGGTGAGCATTCCACAGCAGACGGCTGCTTCATCATGCTGGTCCGACAGACGAAAACAAGCTGCTACAGTCTCCTCATCACAAGGGGCTTTAGGATCAAATTACTTTCAATTCAGAGAGTCAAAATTAAAACGTCTGTTCATTGACTGGCTAAAGAACATTCGGGAACTGTCAACAGATTGAACGTGTTGTATAATCTGGACTGAAATATATAACGTGGAGAAAGACCTGAACCGAGTAAAATGTGAGTCTACAGTACATATGTTTTACACAGCACCTTAGAATATCATGATACAACTATATTCAGCACCTCAGTGAGTGTTAATGTCGATGCCGAGGAGTCCGGGGGGATTAAATGTGGCACAAGCCGGCATCAGCTTTCAGCGTGAAGACATGTAAACAGACGCAACCCCGCCGGCTGCCTAAAGTGTGATAATGCACTAAACAGCTCTCGAAAATTGTTTGCAAGGCGAACGCAACAATATATATATTTATATATAAAGAATTTAATTTACGTCGTCATGTTACTTGTAGTGTTTTTTAAGCAAAAACAAACAAACAGTTTAGCCCTCAGATGCAGTAAACAAATGGCTTTTCTCTGTTGCCCTCCACTTTTCACACGTTCAGAGCAACAACCTGACACAACTGATTTGTGAGCACATACACACACACGAGCATTGTGCAAATAAGGATACGACGAGAACAAAAATATACAGTCAGTGGTGATAAAAAACAAATAACAGTGCAAAGTATATAAACAAATGCAAAACACAAATAGAAAAAAGAGAATGGAATTTTCAGTCTGAATGATGAGTTTATCAGTCTGTGATAAGTTTTATAATCAGTGTTTATTTTTCGACTGAGCCGCAATCCCCGAGCAAGAGAGACAGAAAAGACGAGAGGGAAAAGCTGAACAAGTTTGTGAGGATGAAGAAGGAGAGGGTGAAGTAACATCCTCCTCTCACAGTCTGGTGCTGGGGTGTACCGAGGACAGCTGAGGTGGTGGGAGGGTGGAGAGAGGGTACAGGTGGTGCAGTAGGTCCCCGTACAGTGCTGCCCCGCCAGGGTGCCTGTAGAAGTGGTGCGGGCTGGGGCTGGCGGCCAGCAGCTGCCTGTGAAACATCATGGAGTGGAAGGCTAACGGGGGCATGAGGGGAGACACTGCCGACTGGCTCTTCAGGTACTGCAGACCCGGGTGCTGGTGCAGCACGTCTCCTGGGGAGACCAGGCTGCCGGGTGGATACATGGCAGTGTAGAGGTGTGGAGGGTAGGTAGTGGTTGGGTGGCCCTCAGGGAGGTGGTTGTTGAGGTGAACGGCGTGGGCCGGCTCGGCTGGTTTGAGTTCTTCCGGGTCGCTGCGTCGGATCGCTCCGGCTGGGTGTACCGGCGTCACCACGCGGACCTTCCTTTCTGGAGCGTCCTCGCCCTCGTGCTCCGCGAGGCTTCGCTTACCGGGTCGAATGGGGCTGGCGAGGGACGAATCGCTCAACGTTTTCGGGCTGTGAAATGGCTGCGATGACTCTGCTGGGTTCTGTTTGGGGGAAGTGATGGTCATGGGAGGAACTCTGCACGCCTTAGGGTGGGAATCCAAACCCTGGTGCATGATGGAATACGGGAGATTGCAGAAAGAGGGCTTGGAGAAGGAGGACCCCCTCTGAGAGAGAGGTTTCGAGATGGTAAAGTCTCTGGGCTCATCGTCTGCCTCTCTCCTCTCTATGTGTGTTTGAGTCCTGTCACCGTAGTGAGATCTGTAGGCCAAGCCCTCTTGCTCTAGGCCGCCACAGACAAAGCTGCCTTCATGGTCTCTGATGTAGCGCTCCCTCCGATCTCCGTTGGGGAAGCCAACCATCCTCTCCTGACTCAGACAGCTCTCAGTTTGCCTGTACAGACTGTGGAGGTGGGGGGAGGAGTAGCAGTCGCCGGTGTAGCTCCGGGGCTGAGAAGCTGGGCCCTGGAGTAGCGTCTCCCCGGCGTTCTCCACACCATCCTGGGCATGGGCTTGGGGGAGATAGGGCTGCCACGGCGGGTTGACTTGAGGCTGGAGGTGACGGCTGGTCCGGCAGCTGTACGTCTCCGAGAGTTCCCCGGCAGCGCTTTTCTCGGAGGGCCCACTGGGGGCTTGTTGGTGAGGCTTGCTGCTCTGGGCATGCTGGATGACTGATGGCCTGAAGATGGGCGCTACCACCGGGATGCTGTCTGACAGACACCCGAGCCTCTGTCCTACCACCTCCTCATCGCCCTTCCTCTTCTCCCTCTCCCTTTCGGGTACTGATACGACAGGGAGAGAGGAAGTCGCCGTGGGATGCGGCGGCTGAAGAGAAGGAGACGTAAAGGAGAAAGGGTTGGACTCACACACTTGGGAGAGGAGCTTCTTTTTGGCTAAAGGAGACATGACCCCTTGGCTGGATTTGCAGTAGGCAGCCGTCTGTGCAGGGTTCTGGGTGGACTCCTTCTTTATGGCCACATAGTGTTCTTTCTCTGGGAAGGAATCTGTGCTCAAGTCTATACACTGTCTGTCTGCCTGCTTACACATCGGCAACACTTTCCCCACCCTCCCACCGTGGCTTTCTATGCAGTCTTTGGCCCTGGAAGAGGGCTCTGGCAGAGCAACATGTCCAGCAGGTCTGTTCTGGTCCCAACGGTGAGGCAGATACAGGATTTTAGGAATGAAATGTCCTTCAATTTGCTGTTCACAGGAGAGTTTCGCTTGGAGGGCCTCACTGATTTGCCTCCATTCAGGCCGGGGACCGGGCCCCGTATGGAGGGACAAACCAGCATGTGGGGCTCTGCAGTCTGACTCTTTGGGACAGAGTGAAGATGGCTGCTCAACTGCCAATGACTCCTCTTTCTTTAGGGTTACGTGTAACTCTTCCTCCTCTATTACAATTGGTTCATCTCTCAGAGATACCTCCTCTTCTATGTCTGTGGGGAGCTCTTGATTATCTTCTTTCTCCTTGGAGTCCTGTACGCAGAAAGAAATTATAGTTGTTACAGTTCAACACCAAAGAAATAGGACACTCTTATCTTTCCTTATTATTTGACAATTTTAAAGAACATGAATTCAAGACAGGAGGTGAAGCATTGATGAGAAAGCACAGGGAGATTAAAATGTAACTGAATTTAGAGCGAGGAGGAATCCTGATGAGGGAGAAATCTGTGACTGACCTGTGATTGTTCTTGGTCTTTCACTGCCTCCCCTCTGTCCTTTTTACTCCCCAGCTTGGGATTGTTGGAGCCTTTGAATTTCTTGGCCCCCACTCCTTTGGTTTTGGCTCCTGAAGCCTTCTCTTGGCCGCCCTCCTGCTTCTTGGGTTTGACGAAGGGGAGGGGCTTGTCGTGCTCGCCTTTAACGTGCCTCTCATAGGGGAGGAGGAGCCTGAGGAAGAATGCAGGCAAAGGAATGCAGATGAGCTTGTGGTATGATCACGTTATGCCATGTCAGGCTGAACAAGGCACAATTACTAATCTATGTTTTGATTTATCACACACAAGCAAAAATTAATTTTCCGCAAACAGCAATTTTACATTGGAAAGAAAATGCACAAAACATTTGCACACCGTGACGTGGGCCAGGACAAGCATCTTCTCAACAAACCACCGT
Organism: Pseudoliparis swirei; assembly: GCF_029220125.1. Lineage (NCBI taxonomy): Eukaryota > Metazoa > Chordata > Actinopteri > Perciformes > Liparidae > Pseudoliparis > Pseudoliparis swirei. The sequence continues at coordinate 17,372,867 of NC_079404.1, forward strand.
GCTTATTTTGGTGTCCATGCTAAAGGGTAAAATGTAGAATAAACAACATGAGTATTTTGTCTTGGTAACAGCAAAAACAGAATGAGCTGCAGCTTTGCCACAGGCATGCAGAGTATCAAATGCCTTTTTTAAAAACCTCCTTGCTTAAATATGTGCCAAACGTTAACAATCCTATCGTAATTAATCTAAGTATGGGGAGTTCCAGGTTCAGATAGGTGCCAGAATATGTGTGTGTTTGAGAGAGAGAGAGAGAGAGAGAGAATGTGAGTCACCAGTCATCTCCTGCTGAGACATATCACATTTGATATTAGTTAATCCTTGACAGGAAATAATAAATGTGTGTTGTGCTTATGGGTGTGTGCAGTGAATCTACACTGGGAGTGAGAGGGAGGGGAAATGCCTGTAAGAATTTAAATCTTGTATATCATATCATATCTAATTTAATATATAAATGTGATTAATCACAGAAGCCCTTAAAGTGGCTACAGTAATAAAATATTTCAGCTGACATGATTTAATCCAATGATAGCTGCATAAGCTCCAACTTAACTAAGTACATACGTAGAAAGAAAAACAAGAACATATTTTTGACTTCTGTTATTTCTCTTCTGAATACTTCTCAAGTAAATTTTCCGCATCTAATGTCAGAACTAATGGGAACATTAAGATCTGGATAACATAACAATACCCATGTGTAAAATAATGACGAAACCAGTGAGGGAAACTTTTCGTATTTTGTTGCTCAGAAAAAGAAAATGGAAATTGGCACAAGACCAGAAATAAGAAACGTTGTGGAAGAGGAAACCAAGACAACTGAAAAACTACAACACTCCAAACTTCAATAAGCTCCTCTGAAAATGTCTCCAGCTCCTCTGCCAGTTTATTTTCTCACAATAACAATCCATACAAGCCAGACAGAAACATGACTTTCTCAGTCATGAGAAAAATAAGGTATTCTCGTGTAACGACAAAAGACGGTTGCAGTATTCCTTTTAAGGGACATGGCGGTAAAACAAACAATGAATCAAGAGCTGTTTCGCCTCCTCTTCAAAAGGAAGAGAGAAAAAAAGCCTCCGAGAGTTCAAGAGGCTCTGTGGGATTTTTTGTTATTTTTCCTCTGAACAAAAGTGCTGGCAGGGAAAGCGGTGAAACTACATTTCATACAGCTGGTCTGGCACCAGGCCCCAGGCCAAGAAAGGAAATGTACTATTAAATGTGACTTATTGGAAAGACGGTGAGCAGAAAGTGTTTTGAGAGAGAATAAGGGAGGGAAAGAGAGCAAAAGAAAAAAAGAAACAAAGGGAGTGAAAGAGGGGATAATGACATGTTAATGAGGAGCAAAGCTGATTCTGAATGAAGGAACGAAGGATCCTCGAGAACAGAGATAAAAACATGCAACGATGGTAATTTATTGCAAACAAACGGTTCTCAGGCTGTCTATAATTAGAAATTGCTTCCCAGAAAAGGCAGGTAGATTAAATCTTTCGGTTACAAAACTGAGGATTTAATTTCTTCAGGCTTGTAAATGTATATAAAAGGCATAGAAAAATGGCATGTATATATTTATATATATATATATATACATACATGCCATACACACATACATTCAATACATACATACAGTATACCAGATTTCACTGTTGACTATCACAATGATCTGTGGGAAAGAGACGGCTGCCTTGGCCAGGGTCAACTTTATGGAATGTCAATATGGAGTGGGGGTTGGGTGTCACAGGCCCGGATAATGTAAGAGCTCAGCCCGGGAAATTACTGGAGCCTTAAATAGTTCCAAATGGAAAGGCTAAGAAACCAGAAATCAGTCTCAGGAAGTCCCCTACATCAGAATTGCTTTGTTATGCTTGATAATTACAGGATAATTTGAGCAAAACTGTAGCCTATAAAAACAATTATTTCTTTAAGTAGGACTTTCAATTCCAAATGGCTGAATAAGCAAATTAAGTTCAAGCTATAAGGGCACTTTTTACCACTATGTTAAACAAGGAAGTGTAAAATTCTAATCGAGGCCTCAGTGTGAACTGGAGTAATTCCAAGCAGTGTATATATAACTTAGTCATGATAATGTTATATAGCACTCATAATACAATACTACTTATATAAGTAGCAATTTCCTCCAAGGAAGGGGAAGGGTTGAAGCTTGGCAGCCACTGCATTAGTTGAGAGGGAGACAGATGTAGTTAATAGTTAGAGCCACTAGGGGGCCGTGTGCTGCACTCAGAGATTCCAGGAAGGAATTTCATTAAGTCAGGAGAGGCAACATTTTTATGAGGTCAATAAATACTTAACTTCCTCTCATGCCAATTTATCACTCGGCTTTTGTTTAAGCAGCCATTTTACATGTTGATAACAAGCAAGAAAAAATATTTAGCGAAGACATTAAACATTGAAAAGGCACAGATAGAAAATGTAATTAAGTTAAAGAATATTTATATTGAAATATATATATATATATATATACATATTTTGATATATATATATATATGAATGAAGTAATATTGTTTGTAATGACTCTCTCTTCACACACACACACACATATATATATATATAAATATATATATATATATAATGTATTATATCTGTGTGATCTTTCTTAAGAATCAATAACAGTCTGAAGCACAACGTCAAACCACAAATGTCAACTAAGCATGTTTGTGTCTTTGAAATAATGGATTGCACACAAAGCACCTCCCCCCCCCCCCCCCCAAAAACACAACTTGGCAAAAACAAGGTGACTTTACCAGCAATGTGCTGCTCTCATCTGAGTTTTGTGTTACAGGAACAAGCTGTGTGCTAGAATCCAAGAAATGCCTAAGTCACCAAATAAAGAGGGGAAAAAGCCTGCGGGTTGTTCCATTTCAACTATTTCCCTCCCATCTGTGCTGAAATTAATTTTAACTGGTGTTGTGTTAAGATCACAAGAGCTGCTTCACGCGTGAAAGAGGAAAATAAACTATTTTTAAAGAGTTGGTGGACAGGCCCCGGGGGCCGTGGAGAGATTTGGAGGGAAGAAAATGACTTACTTTTACAAGCCTGTAAGGAAAAGAGAATAATATCTAAAAAAAAAGATAACATCAAATCTTTATCGAATCTAAATGTAATGATTAGCCCAGCAAAGAGAAAACCGATAACTGCTGTGGAGAAAGAGAGGGATACGATGCCTGCAGAGGGATAAACAGACATTGTAGCTGGTCCCTCTGCTTTGGATTCATGCCTCAAAGCCCCTCTTTTGTCTCGAAGCCAAACCACTTGAGGTGACCCTCATTCATGCAGTTAAAACAGGAGGGCAGCGCAGGAATGTATGAAAAACTTAAGTCCTTTGTCAAGTCTGAAAATACCAGATTTAAAATGACCTCTACTGTTCCCCCGGGGTTTGCTCTCATTAGCTGCTGCTGCTGCAGCTTGTGGTAAATGTTCGCCATAGCAGGTGTGAACCAAGAGTGCTAACTGTTTAAAATAAGCGTGGGCTATTCTGCATGAAGACACACTCAAGTGTTAATTTCCAAAAATATACAGCATATGTTCCCTCTCGCTGCCCTACAGTGGACTAAAATCTCCGCGAGAATGTCATTAATTTAATTTGCTACACTGAACTAGTTATTAATCTCAGTAGACTTAAATAGATTCTCATGCAGTCGATTGCCTGTCACACGTCAGTGGCGTAATTTGTGATTTTTCATTGCCGCTAGGGAGAGAAACCTTGGACCTTTTGATTCAATTCCGTGCATAAAGAAATCATTCAATATTGTGATTTCTTAGATCGCCGGGGGAAAAAAAGAGGAGAGGTTTCTACACTGAATGCTCGATGAAGCATTTTGTCTTCTGGAAACCATCTAAGCTCTCACAGGTTAAAATAGCTGCTTTCTATTTTAGTGTAAAGAACATGCAGTGCTTTGGCTGCATTCCCACCACATCTCACATCCAGATTCAGCAGGAGAGTCATGCATATGCAAGGAATTTGGCCATGCTTTTGATGTAGACAACATTTTGAGACATTGTTTACAGTGTTAAGAAATGCTGACAGACAATATGCAACCGTGTTGTCACATTGCAACTTCTCTGCCTTTTTTCTCCCCGACTGTATTTCTAAATATTGAATCATTTTTGCTTCTTCATGCCGTTGTTTCTTTCTCTCTCTCTCTCTCTCTTTCCTGGTTTCTCTGGGGAATAAAAGACAGGGAGGACATGGAGGTGATACTCCCTCCCCGCCACCTCTTGTTGTAATCCCTATGCTTTAGAACGAGACACCAGAGTAATTGAAATCTTTGTTTGCTCTACAGTATTAGTCGAGGCAAGCTAAAGTGTAATGCGCCACATTTGCTGTATCTGCAACACAGCAAGGACAATGCTGACAGATGTTGACGAGTGCCAGACACTGAGCATCCGGCAGAATATAATTAAAAAACTCCTTTTCCTCTTTCGCTTACCCAATTCTGAACTTGATTGTAATTCCCAGTGTGTAGACCGGCTCAAGGTTTCCTTATAATCATGAGCAACACATGTATTTTTATAGCTGTAGAGCAGCTTTAGTGAATGCAGAGGAACATCGATACCAGGAGGAATGAATGAAGGCTGAATCAATACAACATCTAGTCGACTAAAATTGGAACAGGCGTGCATCTGTCTTAAAAGAAACGCATATCTGCATTTGAGCCGCAGACTATCTCACAGGCCTTGGACTGCATGTTCAGTACATCTGGCAAATCTAATAGTTAAAAGATGAAATGATCTAATGCAAAACTCCTCATCTGCGCTCACTGCTATTGCCCAAAAAACCTAAGAGTTTTTAAATAGCAAATTATTCTAAATTGCTTCTCTGTTGCCATGGATACCCCCCCTCCAATATCCCCAATACCAACCCTGTTGTGCAATTACATTAGAGTGCCAAGGCATGGTGAGGTATTAAAAATGTGTAACAGGCAGAAATGAACCGAGATAGGGAAATGTGATGTTTCTGTAACAAGAGATCACGTAGGAAACCGGGAAGATTAAATATGTAGGAGCTGTTAAAAGGCGCTGACCTGTATAATGAAAGAAACAGCATGAAGTGCAAAGCAGGGAGTGAGAGAGACAGAGAGACAGAAAATGGCACAGCACAGAAGCAAAAGGCAGTCTATTTCAAGGTTATTGATGCCATCTTTTTCATGACCTCATTTTTAATTCAGAGCGCTGGGCCCTGACAGCTAATCTCGGGAAACGGTTTAAATAAATATCATTAAAGCTTCCCCGTAGCTGCAGCGGCAGACCTTGGCTTGGACATTTCTGCATTGATTTTTCCCTGCACACTAATGAACGATGCTCAGCGACTAAAAAACAGTAACTTTGAAAATTACAATTAGCTGAGGTTATCTCCTGTTCAATTTCAGCCATGTAACTCCATTACCAACTGCTCCTGGACAGCATAAATATAGTGATTATGCCCCCGGCTCCATCTTTCACAATAACATCTCCTAGGAAACCATTTCATATGATTTTACCATTAGGGCTGTAAAAGGATAATGTGTATAATTTAAAATGAGAGCTGAATGCTTGTGGATGTATCCACAGTCTTTTACCCAAATAACGCCAATACAGCCAATAATATCTCCTTCATTTAACGCAATTAAATCCTGAAATATAGTGTCCTTCCTTCCCACTAGTGTGATACTTCACATGTCCTGCTCTACTGTACTTTGGCCCGTCGAGACAAATCAAAAGTGGTCCTTCAGAGAAGAGGTTGAAAACATAAGTGTTGTTCCAGTTTGCACACTGTACATTGGTCCCTGTGAATTATATTTCTGTTGCACATTGACTAATGATTAAAGGTGGAAACAAAGACGCCTCTGGGGAACAAACGCACACTTCAGCGAGCCCACAAACAGCCTCATTCATCATGCAGAGGGAATGGCCGTGTTTGCTGAGTTAATACAATGAAGCTAATTGCCCTCCAAGCAGCCCAAACACCAAGGCTCAGCTAAAATGATTCCCCTGAATGGAAACTTGCTCAGGTTCAGCTGATCTCTCTCTCTCTCTCTCTCTTTCTCTTTCTCCCTCCCCTCACACACACACACACGCCCCATCACCTCCAGCCCTCCCTCTTACACCTTCTCTCCCTTGCTTTGTATTGATTCAGCAATATTTTCTCTTAGCTGCTTCTCGGTGGCTGGAGAAGGAAAGGCCAGCGCAGCAGCAGTCACACCTCAGCTCTTCCCACAAGGTTTTTTCGTCCCACCCCGCCTGTCTTCCTGCGACCCCGTTTACACCTCAAAAACTGATGAAGAATGTGGCTTTTCATATCTCACTTCAAAGTCATTTATTGGCAGAGACGCTTCGTCCTGACTTCACAAAAAAGGATCAAACGCATATATTCTGACTTTTGCACACACAAAAAACAACAATATTTGACCAGAATCATCTCTGACACTTGAAAGTCACATCTATTATTAGTATCCATAAAACATATCCCTATTGGAGGCAGTGTGGGGAATGCAGCGTAAACACTGAAAGCTCCTTGAGCCAAAACATTTAGAGGCACTGTACAAACACAACACGCTGAACAATACTCTCTCACGGTTTCACAAATTTCCTGGAAAAAAAAAAAAACTACGGTCGCCACCGCCTGTGTTTGCAAATTTGCTTACAGCATGCAATCTTGACACAATATAAAGCTGCCCGCCTCCTCATATGGTACTTCTGGCACATTGCTGTATTACTGACAAGTGTGTATGTGTGTGTGTGTGTGTGTGTGTGTGTGTGTGTGTGTGTGTGTGTGTGTGTGTGTGTGTCTGAGCTGTGTGTGTGTGTGTGCCCGAGCTGTGCTGATGCATGAACATGCAGCAGCTGGAGGGATGTGGAGAGGGTCACCGGCCCAGAGGAATGACCTGCCTCATGAGCCACTGGTTATCTCTCGTTGAGAAGATCGTGTTTGGCATTTGTTTAACCTTGGGAAAGTGGGCGTGTGTGCATGTTTGTGTGTGCAAGCAGCCCTGAATAATACCCAAACAACTCCCTCAGGATCATATTCATATGCTTGCTTTGCTTTGGTAATACCATCTGAGTGATTATGATGTGGAGACTCAAACTGCTGCAGTATCTGACTAAATGATTCGTGGAATACATTTTCATTTTTTAACTTGCTGCTCTGTGTGCTTGTAATGGATATACGCGGTGGAGAGGGTAGTTACTCTATAAATGTGCATCCATGTAGGTCACTTAATAATTCAAAAGTTTGCAGTAATTTTGAGCTTTTAAATCCTCTTTAGACTGCTTGTACAGCAACATGGGTGGAGGTTATTGCATAATTGGTTCCACAGTGCCACACAACTAATCAATTAATCTAAAGAAAAGGAACAGAATCTCATCTCATCATGAATTGATTTAGACCCATAAGGAAAGCATTTCTTAATCCTATTAGAACTGCAGGCCCCACCAGTGAGAGACTATTCGTCACATATGTGTAAGTGCATTGACTTCCCCCTGAATAAGATCAATTATTCTCTTGTAGTGCCCTGATGTTATGAATAAAGCATTGTGAAATCATATCTGATGCAGCTGTGAGGAAGTTTACTCACTTCAGACGATGCAAACTGTTCCATGTGTGCATGCATAACGTGTCATATATAACTACCGAACATGATAACTCACCTCTCGTAGTGTCTGCGTGTACACGTGGCGGCACTTGTGCTGCTTGGGTTCCCGCCCAATTCATCATATACATGCTTCCACTGTCTTCGCACTGTGATCTGGAGGAATGGATGACGAGACAAAGAGAAAAGACAAAGAGAAGAAAATTAAAATACAGAGGACGGCAATGAGAAAAGCATGAGAGAAAAGAAGAATTGAAGAAAAAAAGAGGAGAACAAATAGAAAAACACAAGTGGTTCAGATCACTTTGAGGTCTTGGGGATTTACTGAGTCATGATGTTCCATTTATTGAATCCTCAACACTCAATTCTCTAACATAATAAGCTCCGTTAACATCATGCAGTCAGTTGTTCCTGCTCTAAGCCCGTATTCCATAACAGATGACGGGATACAACACAAAACACAAAACGTCAAGCTGCCACTGAGCCAACAAAGCCTGGACATGAAACGTGAGATAATCAGCTGCAGATATGAGGGTTTTTAAAAGGATATGAGCCCCAATTATATGAGCTGGATCCTGTTTATGGTCTGGTCTGGCTGTCTGTTTGGATGACATTAAACCAGCGAGCTAATGAAGAAACAGGCATGAGCAATACACTTGACGACTAAACATCAAACATTCACTTCCCTTTGGAAACACGTCGCACATGAACAGTAAATGAATAAATGGCAGGTGGGGCTGCCAAGTTAAATGGCTGTGCCTCATGCATACTCAGTTGTACTATACTTCGGTTGTGTGTGTGTGTGTGTGTGTGTGCGTGCATGTGGGTACACACTGTATGTGGATTTCACTTCATCTCCAACATGGGAAAAAATGAGCGATTTGATAAATTTCCTTCTGACCAGCGCAGAGCAGAGGAACATGTGTTTTCCACTCCAAGGGGGTTTTGAAACAACGGCATCATATTTTTGCTAAATGCGTCTCCGAGCAAGATTTTCTTCCTGGGAAAATAGTGACTGACCTCAAGGGGCAAAAGGAGGGCAAAAGAAAAGAAAAAAAGGCAGGGAAGAAACAAGGGAGGTAGGTAGGGTGTAAGTGACAACAGAGGAGATAATAAATAAAAAAGAGAGCGGGAGACGGGAAACAGAAAGAGGGGGGGATAGAAGATTGAAGGAAGAGACCTCCACCAAAGTGAGGGACCACATCACCACACATGTGAATACTTACCAACTCATATCCTCCTAGTTTCTGAGCAGCTTCAAACATGGTCCAAAGGTTGACTGTGGAAGACAGAAGACAAACAAGGCAGTCAGGAAACTGAGCTGAAAGACATGACGTCACATTCAGCCATTGCACCAGAGAGAGGGAGATAAATACAGGGCTGCAGGAAGTGTTCAGATCCTTTAGGTCAGTAAAAGCAGCAACAGCAACAAGTAAGTATACTACATTACAAGTAAAAGTCCTTCATTTAGGAAGTATTACCAACCAAATATACTGAAAAGTAGTCATTATGAAATGTCAAAATTCATATAGTGAAGTAATAAGGACACTATTTACATATTTTACATAATTCCTGAATACTTATGTATTGTACCACATACAATAACAGACAGATATATATATATATATATATATATATATATATATATATATATATATATATATAAGTGTTAAAGGATAACATCTTTTTCTAAAATAGTGTTCACACATACACTGCTCTTCAGCTGCAAGGATGAATATTGAGTGCTTGTACAATCACGGCTATGTGATAAAATACAGAATATGCTTCATCCTGACAAAGAGATGTGTTAACCGTCAACCGCTGCCTGCAGATATGAATGAAACCATTATAAGCATCAAACGCATGACAATGGACTCAAACTTCTGTTTGGACTAATGCAAATCCATTTGCATTGATTTCCCCATGCAAATACTCCATGACAGGCCGTATCAAAATACAAGTCTCGTGTAACATTTTCCTAAAAATAGCCATGTGAGCTTTTAGAAAGGCTTCACATGGCTGTCTATCTTTGAAAGACATTTTTTCCCACAAACAAAGAACCACAAGTTCATTGGTGCCCTTTTTTGTGCCAATGACATTTGTATTTGCTTTCTGTAACATCATTGTTTAACATTTTTATATGAAGGCATATAAATAAGAAAAGGAGGCCTCGCCTGGGGAGAAATCCATCAAAATTCAATCTGTGCGTACACAAAGCCTTGCATTTGTCAAAATGACATTTTCCTATCTCCGCATTTGACAGCATTGATTTTTTTTCTCCCTTCCCTCTTCTGTGCTACCGTTGTCAATGCACGGGTGGAATAACAAAGGGAGCAGGGTAGGTTTTTCTGTTTGAACTGAGCACTCCGGCGTATTGTGCTTTCTGACTGTAGAAACAGAAAGATGGTCTATTTAACTAGCGTGTTATGCATCGACAGTAATTACCACAATAGCACACAGGACTGCGAGGGAACAGAGCAGATAAAGGAAATGAGAGAACATGCCTTTTCTTAGATGTCTTGTCATTAGCAATTTCTTTTCTTAATTCCCCTCTATTTGGCAGGAGCAATTATCACTGAGATAAGGATGACAAAACAGGAACACAATGCAGCCTCGATGACACACCGATGGCATGGCAATTAGACAACAAGGCTGAATGAGGGAGACAAATTGGAACTGATGTTCACAATCACATGCTGATGCCCGAGCGGCGAAGCACACACGAGTTTGGCGTTGTCGCGCACACACAGTTACGAGTTAATCTTGCGGATCAAGGGCATTCAGAATATACAATGCAACCACAACGACTCCTGTTTTATTCTTCCTAAATCCACTTTCCCTCTCCCTCTCTCTCATTTCTTTCAGCGGCTCTCCTCTGCTGCACAGTACAACTTCAATGGCAGCAGCCGTAGAGCAAAGTCAATATTAACCGAGTGATAAAAAATAGAAGGACAGCCGCTTACATGAATAAACTGTAGCACAAAACTGTTTTCCTCTCCAACTGCAACGCTCCTTGAATGTCGCAGCCAACTATTTTCTGTCATTCCCTGTGATTCAGCTGCAAGTGTGCATTCGGGCTCCGTGAATGGGTTTAGAGAAGTAATTTAGAGCCACGTTTCGCTTTGTCGTTTCAAAGAATACTTTGTCAGGGGACTGTTAAATGGTGCCGCCTCGAGGCGTCGCATATTGCAGATGAATTAATCAATACAGTAAAAATATCTGCAACACTTTTTAAAAGCAATTCACTATTTCATCATATGTTTAAGCAGAAATAGTGAAAAACACCTACATATTTTACTTAATATTTTGGGGTTTGGAGATGTCACCTGGACTCTGGGATGCTATGAAGGGCATGTTTACATTATTTTATTTTTTGTTATAGACTAAACCAATAGCTGATCAATTAAAAGACAATACGTGTTCATTTCGTCCCTAAATGTTCAGAATAGTATTAGCTACCTTTTCCTTCCATATTACACTTAATATCTTGTAATTATTACATGTGTGGAGTCTCAGCTCAGATGTTTTATGCATACAAACCCTGCAGTGAAATATAAATTCAGCACGAGAGTGAGGTGGGAAAACAGGTGGGAACTGTGTTAAACTGGAGAAATGCATTTCACTGGTTTTAAAATATGTTATGAGCCAATCGGTTTAATGAAAGATTGACTGGATTTTGGGGGTTTATGTCTCTCCTGGGCTGTTAAGAGTCACAATTGCAGTCTTAAAAAATCAGGTAAGACTCCAGAGCAAGTAGATTAAAGAGGAATAAATAGTCACATTCAGATTTAGATCGGGTTATTTTTGGAGGTGAATCAAATTGGCGCGGCCACCAAAGCATGAGTAATTCTGCTAAATCATTCAACCATCTGTTGCTTTGTTAAACTCCACTTCATAAAAAGATTACTAGTCAAACGCAACTAAAATAACACAATTTCAATTTCCATTTCGGGAAAGCGCGTTCTTTGATCTTTTAATGCATTTGTAGCGAGTTTCAAGGGAAGAATAAGAGAACGGCGCCTGATTACATCTAAGGGTTTGTTGTATTAATTATGATGTTTTTTCCTTTTTCCACCCCTCCTCTTTACATGCGCTGATGTGTGCTCGCTGCCAAGGACGAAGTTTAAACAGCATGATTTCACCATTTAATGAGGGCCCTGCTTATGATGTGTCTGGTTTTGAGATTCAAAGCATGTACTGTATGTAAAACAGTTGGCGCGTGGACTTCGACTTTATTCTCAGCTCAATCTGAGAAATGCCAACTAAAAGCAAAGCATGTTGGGTATGCAATTTTCCCTGCGTCTCTCGCTACGTCTCCCCCTCTCCCCCTCGCTCTATCTCCCTCAACCACAATGACCTATTTAAGCAACAACATGTCGGCAGTCAAGATGACAGGATTGTCAAAATACCGTGGCAGGGTTAGCAGAGTCGAGGCGACCGCAGCTTACCTTCGTGTAACAGTTTAGAGTAATGAGCTTTTACTCTGCTATAAACTGTCATTGTTAAATTAAATAGACGTCTCTCTCCCTCTTCTGCCTCTCGTTAATTTGCCGATGTTGTCATGCAACGTTTCGATGCGACTGGCTACATCTATCTCGGCTCATTTGACTTCCTTCCTCAAGTAAAGACATCTTTAGAAAGAAGTACATCTGAAAACCGCGGTTTGAGGCGAGGGCCCACGTTCCCCTGGTCTCGTGTCGAGATGAAACACAAGACAAAGACAAACTCTGGGAACAGTTTCAAGAGACCTGAGCCTCTGTGATATTCACGTGCATGTTTCTCCTCTCTGTCCCGTGCACACCGAGTGCAAGCTAAGCATCCAACCTATATTGGAAGATCTTTTATCTTTGGCAGACGTGTTTCGCATACATGTGATGTTCTTTTAACGTTGTTAGAGGACGTTCTTGGCCTTCACAGGAAACCCCTTTGACAACTGTGAGACGATAGTCTCTCATTCTATAAAAGAAAGCCAACATTGGGTTCTGACAGGAAGTCTCTGGAGTGATTTACCAACCACTAAATGTGATTTTTCTCAACAGAGACAATTATTCCTTTCGTTTATTATTACCGCAGATTGAATGTGTTTTTCATGACCAGCAGGGTAATTTAGGGATTTTGGGCGTAATGCCTGCAGTAGTTGGCAGCCATCTTGACTTTTCCCCCTACAGCTCTAATATTATGCATAGTTGGAACACAGTCTGCCCTTGACTTAACTAAAAAGCAGCTACTAGTTTCTCCTCTGATCAGAGCAGGGGGGCACTATAGATAACGTGGCTGAAGACGCTGATTAAAATCCACACAGGTTTCTTTTCCCCCTTCTTATCTTACGATCGTGTTCTTCTTACGGAGTGCAATTCCACTCTGATAGCTAAACCAACTTTCACTTCTGTTTCTTCCCTCATACCACAAGATATTTTTTTAGCTGAAATAATGTATTAATGTATTACATGGAAAGTCTAGTACTTTAACGCCTGCTCCTACAGGTTTATTTTACTCTCGTACCATTATCAGCCCACTAACGTTCCCCACTGTTAATGGTATGACCTACATCTCTAAAATAACCCACGTAATGTATCCACACTAACTTCACTATCAGGCCTTTGAGTCTAAACTAGAGTACTTCATTGTTTAAACATTGCCAGAGAGGGAATAAGAGAATAAGTTGTGCTACTCACTCTGTTTGAAGCCGAGGAATGGGATCCTCTCTATGGGCGTGTCCCTTTCTTTCATGTACTTGTAGAGATCTACTAAGAATGCTTGCTCCTCCGCTCGGCTCTCCTCTGATGTTTCCTCCTCTTTATTTTCCTCCTTCTCGTTCCTCTCCTCTTTTTCCTTCTCCTTTTCCTTCTCTCGCTCCTTCTCCTCAGCTGAGGATTTCTTGCTGAGGCCGTAGGCCCTGTGTTTGGCTGTCGGGTGAATTCTTCCGTTGGGTACCATTTTACAGTTAGGTTTGACCTGCAAAGAGAGAGAGAGAGTGACATCAGATGAACAGACTGTTATACAAATGATATCAGACCGTTTGGATGAGATGTGTTTGGGTTCAAGCTCAAATAAATATGTTTAGTGGCAACCTGTTATTGGTTATCAATGGAGCAAATCTTCCTGTCATCACAGATTAGTTTGACTCCAGCTTCGAGAGAGAATTGTTTGTTCTGTCTGAGGTCACAATAAACCGCAGTTGAGGGGCTTTTATAGATATGTCCTTCAGTTTAAATATTACAACCAATGTTAGATAAATAGTTGATGACATCGCAAGGAAACTGTGACTAGCATTTTCTTTACTGTAATGTAGTATTTTATCTACTCAACGATTAATCGAGAATACAATGTCGGAAACCAACTGGTTACCGTCTGAAGATGACTTTACTTTTAGGAGTCCATGTTGTTTCTCAACTCCAACTCCATTCTCGCGTCTCAAGCTGCTAGTCGGACTGTAAACAATGGCAGTTATCACCAAATTGCAGATATCCGCTGGCTACGCGAGAACCCCACAAATATTGTGCGTTGTCCCACAGAGAGCCACATTGACAACGGACCGGCGGCCGATGGCGCCACGATTGGCTCAACCCTTAACGTGAGTGGCCGTCACAGCCGCATCGCTTCCTGCACGTATTGGACAGAATGTAACACTACACTGCTGCTGTGCCTCTCACAGTGAGTTGTTATAATCACATTTTACATTTCTTTTACAATTGGGTTGTAGTCAAGAAGTCCATAAAAACACACACAACTTTTTTTCTCAGACCTCTCAGCCTGTTGTGTTGTGTGATGTAAACGTGTGCATTTCCCCTCAATCATAAAAGTCTAATTTTGACCACTGTTATCTTCTGTTATCTTACCTTGATAGTAGTTTTGATGTCTGGGCTGCAGGGATCCTGTGCTGTCACTGCTGTTGACCCCTGGGTTGACCCCGATGAACCTTGACCCTGAGAGTCCCTCCTCAGAGAAATGGACAGCTTCTTCTTCCTCGGTCGCCCCTTAAGGTTCGGAGCTGAGGGAGAGGAAATAGGGACAATGAGAATAACCACTTCGGTGGGAACGCGTGCGCTGATGCAGTTCAGGCCATTGAACAACCACACAGGTGTTTTCAGTTATTCCGACTGATCCGACCTCTGCTCGGGTTAAAGGTGGCCGGAGCATTGATGGGAATTATTTGGTTACAAATCTTCATCCTCCAATAAGAATGTCAAAGGTGAAATGTGTCCTGTCCTAAGAGGTTCAACACAGCTAACTCAGGGGGGTGTCACTCACTGAGTCTGGACACGTCCACACAGCCCGTGAAAAAGTCTAATCAGACCTTTAACTGGGAAACAATTTACAGGGGCTATAAATCACTTTGTATTTTCAGAATTTAGCTCCGTCTAATGTTTTTTTTATCTTCAAACGATCATCAATAAACTTTGAGAGGGAGAATAAAAGAGATAAGAAACTGTTCTGAGATGCATTTCTCCGGGAACTAGCTGAAGAGGAGGAAGCTAAAACAAATACATTGACAATCAGGGAAAGGAATTTCACAGGCCTGCTAGCCTGTAGCTAATTATTTTTAAACTAGATTAGTGCAACGTTGTGGTGAATGGGGAAGCAGGCTGCCAAATCACTCCAATGTGCTAGTAAACACAATCCTCAATTTCCCCCTCGGCCTAAAAGAGAAACTACATTTAAATTCACACAGATGTATTTTTAGGAATTGAAATGAGGGCGTTGGAACAGTCTTAGTATAATACTGTAAATGGCAAATGTAGTTAAACCCTCAAAGGGAAGAACAATTTCTGCTGAAAGATATATTCGATACAGATGCAACAAAAACTCATCACAACAACATCTGTCATGTGGTTTATTTTATCTTGTTTTTCAGTTGCCATCTCATCGGCACCATCAGCATATTAAAGAATGACATTATGCGAAAGCATTGCTGAATCATCGTGGCTATATTTCTCTGGTTAGGCTGCTCATGTCTTAAAGCTGAACGCTGTTAATTAAAAACACATGAACCTGCCTGATAGGAGCTCTTTGTTTGAAAGGCTGGCAGATATAATTGCTCAGTTCACATTACACACACAATAAAGTATTTAAGCCTTCCCAGTCCTTTGTACACCCACGTTTATGTCAACCCGCGACTGTAATGTAACTTCTTGGCAGAGTGCCCTGCCTCCACGCAGCAACACAAACAGAGATAAGCTCAAAGGAGAGAGACAGAGAGAAGCTTCAAATAATCCGAGTTCAGGCACGTATTTCACAGCGTCAACATTCTTTCTTTCCATCTGCAATGACAATTAAATCACATTCAAGGTTGTTCTCTGCCAAAAGGGCTCTGTGATTATTTTTGTCAGATCAAATTCTCATCATGAAAATGTTGAAATAACACTGCAGGTGAGTAAAACTAAGAGACAGTAATTAGAAAGGGTAAAACGATCAAGACTCAGCATTCTATCACTCCATGTTGTTATTATCACAACCGCTGTGTGTGGAGAAACAGTGCAGGGAAAATTCCAAGGGCATCTGTTGTGCATTTGTCATCCCTTTTGCATTGAAGAAAAAAACAAGTTTTCAACCCTGTAATCTTTACGTAGTACTTAGCACTGGGCGTGTTTCCCCCGCCAATGATTTCCCATTCTTCTGCTCGCTCACTGCCTCTTTTATTCTTCCAATTACTCACTAATGCTGAGAAATTACATAAACGCTATTATTTACAGATTTACTTGTGGATATTTATGAAGGGACAGATACATAATGCCACATATCTAATCATTTATACCTTAATTTGCAATGCCTGAGTGTCTGTAAAGAAATCCATATGTAAGTAGAAATGTTCTCTCAGTGGAGTGTAGATCTCTGCCTGGTGTGTCTGCACTACTGTATTGTGTGATTGAATGAATAACCCACAATTGTCGAACCCCCGTCTAGACACTAATGGGAGTAAAAGGCGTCGTAAAAACACACTTCAAAACTTCAAAACAAGTGACAATGTATGCAGCTAATTTTCCCGATGTTGTCGTATAAAACCCTTCATAATTACCAAAAACAAAACTAATCTCACTAAGCTGTCTGCCCACGGAGCAGCAACTGAGTGGCGGCGATATACTTAGCAGTTTGGTGTACTGGTAGTTCTGTTAGCTGTTAGTCGTTAGCCGATAGTAGTGGCCCCTAACAGCCAGGGGCCACTAAAGAGTCGTGAGTGAGGAGTCAGCATGCAGTCAGTGGCAGTGTTAAACATGCAAAACAATTAATATTATGCAGTTTGCTGCAGCAGGATGCAAGATTAGCCGAAGACAGACACGAATATGCAGAGACACGAATATGCACACACACGCGTGACCGATCACATGATCCTCCTGGCGGAGAGAAAACATAAATAGATGCTTTTTAAGTAAAATCTTCGGAAATGTATCGGATGATTCAATGCCAGACATACACATATGCATGAAAAACACATTATGCATTTGTGCAGATCATAAACATTATGTGACAGATGACTAATTCCTGCAGGTTTTTTTTAGGAGATGTATTTTTCAACATGTGACATCACTTCAAACAAACGTTGCATAGGTCTGAGTGAGGTCACACTCTCACTGCGGTTCTGTTTTTAGTCCAATCACTAACCCCGACATCCTACACTGGGTTACATAAGCTGTCTCTCTGTTTACATATTTCATCAGGTCAAATACTGCTGCATAAGAAGGTGCTGCACTTACAGCCAAATGCTGCTGCATAACACGTGGTAACACGACAGTGAGTGAGTTTAAATCCATCGACTTTCGAATAAAGGACAAACTGAGCGCAGTGAAACAACACAATCGGATATGACTGAACACTGGGTTCAAATGGTGCATTTGTTTATTTTTGTAAACATACATTAACGCACACACAAGGCCAAGCGCGGGTGATATTTCTGTGCAGGACTGCTGATCTGCTCTCCTCGAGTTGCATAAGGGAGGAGTCATCAGCTTTAGAATAACACAAAGAAAATCAAACTGTGCAGATTGATTTTCTAGAATGGATACACAGACATTTGCAGTCTGCAAAAAAAAGAGGCAACATCACAAGGTAATGATTTTACTGCTCCCTGGGAGATATGATATTTTTACTACACTGTGGGCATGAAGTGTTTTTTGTACTAGAAACCGAGGAGAGCATTTAAGTGTATATGGTAATTTCCTGAACAAGCTAAAAATGGACACTATAGTCAGACACCAGAAATGGCTGCTGACCAAACTGCAAAGTTCCTTTTTGCTTCCGATTGAGTTACTTATTTCTCATTCTGGGGCTTTCTGCTCATCTGGGTCTTTGACATTATTGGAGACGAGTGACCAGAGGACTCTTTCCTGGTCCTCTGGTACACTCACACACACACACACACCTACACACACACACACACACACACACACACACACACACACACACACACACACACACACACACACACACACAGGTAAGGGGTATTCCCAGGGGTGTGAATCCGTCATGTCTTGCCACAGAGCACAGCCCCCGAGCTATGGAAGTCACAGCGACTGTAGCGGTGAGGCGCACTGCCTGACAACTTGATCTCTGGATGCAGTCGAACGCTCTCAGCTCTTAACAGCTTTACACGGCGTCTTCGTCTGATAATTTCTACCCCCTCAGATTCAATTAAATACAGCCCCAATACCTCTGTTTCGGTGCCATTCAGTTGATGTCAATGATAATGAAAAAGTCATTAGAGAAAGCTCAGGAAGAGTTCTGACACTTCTATGCATCAGCACAGTAGAGCCACAGGGAACCACAACAAAATGGACTGATTGATTGAGAGGCTGCTGGGTATGGAGAGCTGGCGAGGAGAATTCATCTGACGGAGGCCTCGGTTGATAACACCCACAGAATTGACTGAGAAAAAAAAGCTCAATATCTACGTGTGGTAACTTAATGATCGTCTCTTTAAAAGGAGGGTGGTTCTAAAAATCCTCTTTGAATCAGACGGACACATTATCTCTCTGATGGGGCACATTACTTTGGGTTTGATTGGCAAACTGAAATTAAAAACATAGTCTAATTTATTGGAGTGGATTAGCAGACACTCTAAAACACTTTCAATTATCAGTTTGGGATAACCCTAATCAGTGAAATAATCCATCACAACTGCAGATGGTGCAGTGGTTACTTTTTTAAAGGTCTAGAGGTGGTGTTGTTGGTCTGTTGTTCAGTACATGACTTTGGTCCAAATAGAATTATCTCTACAACTTCTGGCTAGACCGGCACAACCTCACCAAATAGTTTTTCAGGTATTCTCCTATCAACTGGGTCAAATTTTATTGAGCAAATGTTAGCATAAAAACGTGCTTAAGAAAGACAGTAAACATGGTAAAGGTCATACCAACTTGCCATCACTAATATAGGACTGTTATGAATGTGGATTTATTCATTTCATGCGGATTCATCAAGGTCAAGTTGAGATAAACCACTATAAAAAGTTGTTGAAAAAGACTCTACTGAGTGTAAAAGTTATAAATGACACACAACTCTGGTTCAAACTCAGGTTACAAAATATCTTTTTGACAATTATGTTAATATTAAGTATAACAAAGTGGTTTTATCCCCCATGCAGGTGAACTGTGACTGACTGACTGTAATTATCAACCAATCGGCACCAAGATTAAACAAATTTCCTCACTCAAAACTCTTAAATTCTGCAGTTTAACTTCAGCTTCCTCTCACAATAACATGGTCCAAGTTCAAAGAGGTGAGGGAGGAGGAGGGGGAGGATTAGTGAGGCGTGACTAGAACAAGTAGTGGTCGGAAAATAAAAACATGTTTTGACATATTTTGTCATCTCACTTGGTTGCAAATTCACTAAAGGCCTAACACCCACTCAGCAATTATCAGCGTAGCTCTCTGCCAAAGGTAACGCTCATGTTGCAATGCATGTCCTTGTCTTTACAGAACAGAGCGTCCCCCAGGACATAACAGAACACAAAACAATACATTAAATGTTTTTTAAATTATAATTCACCTCCTGTATGAACAAGTAATGTCTCATTGAGTTTACAAAGCTTTTACGAAATAAGAGTGACGAGGCCAAGAGGGCGGCATATAAAATACAAAAGTATAATGACGGTAATAAACGTTGACGCAAACCAGATCCTGAGATCCAAAATAATAACCGTTCAAGTCGGTTGAGCAGCACAAAAACATAGAGTAGAGTTATATTCCAGCGCCGTGACAATCGGTGTGAATTCGTCAATTTGTGAAGTTACTCCTTATTAATGAGTCACATGGTGAAGGGGCAGCTGACTCAAAGGATTTATTAACCAAACACAGCGTGTTTGTGCAGACCAAAATACCGACCGCAATGCCCACAGCTTCAGGACGGATATGTATCTGCACAGGTGAGAAGGATTACTCCCCTGGGACAGATTTGTAAATGAAACTGTAGCTGTGAATACGCCCACACGCAGACAAAGGAGGTCGCTCAGGTCTGGCATACATGGTTACAGTGCTTCCTTGGAAATTTACAGCCAGTCATAAAACACAAGGCTCCATGACAGACAGTACTTAAACCCTGTAAGCAATGACCAGATGCATTTTTATGGCTGTAAAAATGAAAAAGATCCGGATAATGAAGCCCTAATATGGCTGAAAACTTTTTGTTACGTGGACAACAGTGGCTGTCTTTTGTAATTCAAATAAGACTTGAATAGAATAAAATAGAATAGAATATGAGTCACGTGTTTCAAAATGGGATTTCTAAGGCACAATAACATCACCTGTCAGAGGGAGAAAAAGATAAACCAAAGTAAATAAAACCTTACAAGTAATGAATACAACCTGACAAATCATGATACAAAACAGCCTCTGATACAGCTCTTGAGACGTGGACTTTAATCTGTGGAGCAGCGGAGCATTAAATGTGCGATCAGTGAAGTGATATTACACTTTGGTGGAACATATTAACTCCACTGGAGGCACAGGGATGTGTGACAAGGGAGGGAGGATCCAAAGCAGCGAGTTAACAGTACCAGAATGAATATAGAAAAAGGCAGCGACGACTGATTCCTCAGGCGACGGCGTCTTCACATCAAAGACCTCAGAGGTTGGACGGGTATCAAGTGTTTCTTTCTGACCGCAGTTTGAGGAGGTGACTGAAAAATGGAGGTTATGTGTTTCTATTGGATTGAGAAACATGTCTAAGCAACTGTGTCCAACTGAGCACATGCATATGTACACTACACACCTCGTCTGTCGTGATTTGTACTTCATATATTTTTTTAGGAGATTTGCCTTTCAAAGTAAAGTTGTAAATCCGAACACAATAGTAATAGTATTATGAGTAATGTCTGCTGAATATTTGTAATTATGTTTTTCAATATCAGATGACAGTTCATTCATCAAGGCTTTAATCATTTCCACAAAGTGCAATATTAAAGGGAAACTATGATTTCTTTTTTTATCATACTGTCGTTCTGACAATGGGTCATAGCAGCTTTACAAATAATATTCCATTTTAATTTAAATTCTTTTTGTTTTTGCCCCTTGGCTGTTAGCATAAATAGCTAATCCTGGTGGTGTACGTCGCCCTCAGAGACAAGCCCTGATCTACATTGTTTTGTCCCAGAAGAGTTTCCCGAATCTCAACAAAGGAGATGGTGCAAAAAGATTTGTAGGTGTTTTTATTAATAATACTCACATTTGGGTTCCAATGATTTTGTTAGACGTATGAAGAAACACAAGGACACATGTCATCATTGTTATTAGGTTAGAGGTTCCCAAGGGAGGATTTGATCTCTATTAGTGCTCGGGAACTGTTTTTTTTTCATTAGTCTTTCCCCATTTTGCCTCATGCACACACACACACACAGACACACACATACACATGCACACACACACACACACGGATACATACACACCGGTGACTACAGGCGGCGGCAATGTGCCATGAAATGCATCGACGTGCCAACAGAGGAGGGGAGGTGGAGCACAACAAGCTAGTAAATATGGATGTAAATAAAAGGCAGGATTTAAAACACCTGAAAAAATAATTTGGTCTGCTTGAGCAACTACAGACTTGTCGTGAGCTTCAAGCACTCCCTCCGCTCGATCATTTTGTTCCCGACTGTAGCCACCGCTGCATTTCACGTGCTCGTATCAAGCATTTGTGACGCGCTCATAATTCTCACTTTGTCACATCTGACAGCAGAGTTATTCCTCTGTTCCTGCGCTCGAGGCACGTTTCCGCTCACAGTCATTTGAGACACACTGACAGCACAAAATGTTTTTAATGAACAGTATTACTTCGAGCATCTCTATCCTCGCAATATTAAAAAAATTACACAATGTGCCCACAGAGTGAGACAGAGCGTGTGGGTGGACAGGGTACACTGCTTTTTTAAAAATTAATCATCAAAACCTCCGTAGGTTGATAGATGATACAAGTGTTAATTAATTTCTCATAATTATGCAGAGGGAGATCATCGTTAATAGACTGTACAACAATTCACAGCAGAATGTAAGAGTACAGTGTTACATATTAGGCAAACCACAGGAGGCTAAGCATCAATAACACTGAAATATTTTCAACACCGGTGTTATTTTCTTGCCTGTTTTCGACCGTGAATGCAACATAAGAAGATATTTTTTGCACCGCTGTGGCTCAGAGCTATTCTGAATTTAATGAGGAATGCATTTGGCTCCATCTTAGGTATGACAATGGATTCTAGTTACTGCTATTACACAAACACAAAGCTCACCCTGCAATAAAATAGACTGAGAGACAGAGGGAGGGGAGAAGGGAGAGAAGTAATAGAATCACTCCCATAGAGAGAGAGAGAGAGAGAGAGAGACAGATGAAGGAAAAAAGCAGCAAACACCAGCAAGCCGACTGAAAAAAAAAGTCAGTTTTGTGTTTGGAGAGAGCACCTGTGTCAGGAACTCTCGCCCTGATTGCTGACACACAGACCCACTGTAATGCAAGGCTATTAGAGCATGTGCCTGAGTGAAAGGCGGGGATTAGTCCGGCTTGTTACTCAAAGAGCTCTAACAACGGTCCCCCGAGGTGCTGCCGACTCATCCGCAAGTCCTCAACAGCTTCTTGTAAACAGGTCTTTCCACACAGCACTTTGATTGCCTCAACCTCTATCTTGTAGTGCATTTTGTGTTTTAGTATTCCAATAACCTAATTTGGTCATGTTCTGAGATATCTGAGAGGTCGGAAATGTCCAAATACAATGGGGGTTCATTTAATTTGGCTTGAGATGCTCGCAGCATTGGAAAGAAATACATTTAAAACTGCAATAATTTATTTTTTGGAGCTGAAAACAAAACACATGCCTTATTATCACCTCATACAATAGTTATCGGGTAGTTGTTAGGAAACAACAAATCATTTTGAGCCACATTTGTTGTAGTCTAAGTCAAAATATTCACTCTCCTTCTCACTCTTTCCCGGTATCTACCAACTCCTGTGGGAATTATCTGAATCTATATCTGATGAATGTTCCCAGCTTCCAGCTCAACATGTCTGTCTTGTGTTTGGTGCTGAGGTCCTGAGGTCAACAAGAAGAGGAAAGCAGCTTGAAACAAGGTGGATGAGAACAGGGAGACTGAAACAAAACAGTGAAGTTGTGTGAAGTAAAACAATAACAGTGAGCTGAAAGACACTAAAATGATGAACACTGTCTTGTGAGTCATCCCTTCCACATGATCTATTTCTAATGTAAGAAATATGAGAAGGCAAACGTGTGTCAACATCATCGTAACTACTTTCTCCCAAAGAAATGTGATTATTCAGAGTAACAAGGGAAATGCTCCTGGAGAGAGAGGTTGCTCGTGATGGTTGCGCGGACCACAAACTAAATCACATTGATCTCCATTGATTTGTGGGCGGAGCCGAAACTTCTGAACCAATAAGACACAATCGTTTGATATCAATAGAGTTAAGTGAAAAAAATATCTCTTTTGATCAAACTCCCTTCTTCTTATGGGCACCTATGTGTTTAATATGAATGTATAAATATATTGCCACTATGAGTCAGGAATCCATGTGAGATGTTCTGGTTTGGGTTGGATTCTCACCAGATCTCCTCTCCTTGTTGTAACAGCTCTGACACCCCCGTTCCCCTCCATTTCCCAAACCCATCATTTCCTATACAAATACTGCATTATATCAGCTACAGTCTGTTTTTATTTTCCTCAAGACAATTCCCCTTAGCTGGCTGACTGACAGCTGTGTGTGTGCATGCATCATTATCTCCTTCACAGAGACTGTCTGTTGCCGTAGCCTGTGGCAGACCTCAATCACACAGTATTATAAATGACTTTGGTTTCAACAGAGCGCCGCGCTTTTGCAGCTGAAAGTGCGCCAAGCGTTATTATGAACCGATGGGATGCAGGTGAACAAGTTGTCCTGCCCTTCTGGAAATACAGACATATAAAATCAAGGACTTGGGCCTAATAAGTTCATTGGATTCAACCGGCGGAAGCCAAGACATAATGAGTGAGAGGGTTGCGGATAGTGTTCCTGTTCCTGCAAGGTGAGGTCGTTGAGGCCAATTTAACTGATTGAGTGAAAATAAATCCAAATAAAAGGAATACAAAGGTGCTCATTCTGAAAAGCATTTTGAATAACAAAGGACTCTCTATATGCTCTCATTCTAACTGTGCATTACTGTACTGTTCTGTAGGAGGACTACTAATTCACTTCAATCTATTATTTGAGTTTGCTTGATGCTTAACATTCAGCTCAGGTCTAAAGTTATATTCTGAGGTTTCAGCATACAGTCAGGTAATAAGATCCACAATAGAGAGACTATGCTAATGCATTGCTAGATAATGTGCAGTGGATAAATCATGTTTATAGATTGTTGTCCTCCTCTATGGCCTCTGTGAATATAACAAGATTGCTTCCAATTGCATCTAAATATGAGCTTTATGCATGCGAACACAGCGCGTAATAAAATACTGCGCCCATGAATAAACAGTCTCGCTTGCTATTTTAAACTACAGCCCACCACAGCGGCACTATTATCTGGTGTTTATATTTTATTATGTGACTATACTGTAAAATAAAAATAAAAATTTAAACCCGCTGCTCCTTTGTGTTAATCCTGACAATTTGTCAAATTTAAATCCAGCAGCACTGGGAGGAACACATCAATTCAAAGTGAAATCAATTCAATCCCCCTTTCCTCCACCTCTTTCTTTAACTTTCTCCCACTCGCCTGCTTCTCCTATCTATTCCTCTTTTCTTTCTGCAACAACTATGTGAGCGGCGGTAAATGTAATTACAAAGGGGTGGGGTTGAGCATGTGTGTGTGTGTGTGTGTGTGTGTGTGTGGCTGCTATGCATGCACAACAAAACACAACATTAAAAAGCTATTATCAGAAAAGGGTACATTTTGGCAGATCTATGGCGGAGGGCAGCGCCGACCATATGTTTGTGGCGACGGGGACAACAAGTCAGGTAGTAATTATCAATCATCATCAGAAGGAACCTGTCAAAACGCTGTGTCGGGCACACTCTGAGTAGCGTTGCCATGGAGACAAGCCCACATCTCAGCAAGTGTGTTGTTTACTAGGAAATAAAAAATACTGTGTTAATCGTTCTTTTAGTTTTCTCGACTATGGGCACTGTTCAAATGTGTGTGTGTCTGTCTGTCTGTCTGTGTGTGTGTGTGTGTGTGTGTGTGTGTGTGTGTGTGTGTGTGTGTGTGTGTGTGTGTGTGTGTGCAAAGGATTTCTTGCCAAGCTAAACTAGGGAGAGTGATTTTTCAGGGATAGAGTTGAGTATAATTTCGGCTGAGGTTATGGTTTTGGTTTCATATTGTTTGGTTTTCATGCCATCAGGTTTAGGCATGTTAGGTTACAATTAGCAGATGGGCATGTACATGGAATCCTCTCACCATAAAAATATTAAGTTAAATGTGTGCATGTGCACATACATAATGTATTTGCCAGTTATGAGCTCATTCCTGGGACCAGACATACTGTTGCTGTACACAGACTCTCCTTTCAGACTGTCACTGTTAATACTGCTCAGCCGAGGAGAGAGGACATTCTCATAAACCGTCATGACTTTGTCAGTTTCAATTTTACATATCCCTTTTCCCTCCTTTGCATAGACGACTTCAGTTACGCTTTTACACACACCAGATGCCTTCAATTCCAATTCCTCTCCTTCCCATACAGGCTATCAAAGTAGTAGTATTTCCTGAACAGTGTACAGTGAGTGTGAACTTCAACAGAATCACATGTCGGGAATGTTTCTGGACAGTTTACAATTGTGTCTGATGACTACGGCGCTTTCAGATGACAATCAATTTCCATGTGACTTCAATCCATTACCCTTCCAGGATTCAGGATTATTTTCACTTAAAACAAGCTCTGAAAATTAAATACATAAGCAAGTAAACATGAAAGCAATTAAGGGGGGGAAGTGGCATAAGTGCAGTATGAAATGTGTTGCTTTATTGTGGCAGTCATCAGGAGAAAGAAAAAAATAGAGTAGTGTTCTTAATTCATTATTTGTGCACCGTTGTGCATTCTCCCCCTGGGGAGAAGCAACATTACTCTTTCATCAGATCAAATGAAGCGGAGCCGTGCCGTTCCAGGAAGAGCCAATTAAACTGTTCAAAGAAGTTTATTATTGCGACGGATTATGAAATCATTCTCATCTGATTCATTGGGATGTGTGTTTCAACAGGGGTGTGAATGTGTGTACTTTAACCACCGCGCAAACTCATAAAGGCTGTCGACTCCCGCTTTCCATTTGCAGAGTAAATAGAAAATTATGGTAAGCAGTCACAGTGTAACATGTTTTACCAGAGTATTTTTACTGACTTAATTTATAGTCAAAATAAGCTGTAATCATAGGGAGAAAATCATTTATTTCCTCTTCTTTTTGTTCATATTCCGTCCGCCTCATGTGATCGCCTCATGATGGTAGCGTCGCCTGTTAAGTACTTATTAACACACATCACATCGAGAGACGGCTGGGGTTAAGCTTAACCCAGATCCACTGACTGACACATACACTGAGGAATGCAATGATCTCTAACCCTGTAGAACTTCAGACCATCACCCAGTATGTAGCTTAAGAAACACACACACAAGACACAACCTGCGTAATGTTGGCTCAATTCCACCAAGGCAAAAATATCTCCCTGTGAGCATTTCATCTGTAATAACTCATCTTTGCTGTCAAGACAAAAATAAATGAATACGCTACAACACAATGCATGCTGTAAATAACTGGCAAGTGAACATATTATTTCAGTGTTGGCAAGTAGCTCTTAATGGCCATTGTTTCGGGGTGCAGAAATGTACGCAGAGGGACTATCCCAAATTCACACCCTGTTGTTCAGAGAGTGGCAAATGTAAAACACATTGAAAGTTACATAATGTGGAGGATTTTCTAAAAATGGGATAACCTTCAAACGCTTTCACATCATTGATACTGACAGACTGCAGCAACAACTCGGACCGGGCCTTTAAAAATACAGTATTTCAATTTGGCTTTTGGAGAGAGAAGCAGAGAGAGAGAGAGAGAGAGAGAGAGGAAATGGGGGAGAGAGAGGGAGGGAGAGATGAAAGGGAGCAGTGGATAAGCTTCAAGGCTTATCCTATTCATTACTGGAAAACAAAAAATCACAGCATCGACCTATAAATAAATGAATGCCAGGATAAACACGAAGTCCATACATCAATAAAACATATGTATTCTAATAGATCACGCTCTACTTACACTTGATGGGATTGAGTCGGCCAATGAGCCCAATCATGGGGACTTTATCATTTTTGAAAAGCTACGCAGCATTAAGCCATGGTGATTATAAATAATCATCATTCCCATAACAAAATAGGCCATTGGATACTTTCATCTTTCGGTAATTTCTTTCTTGGTTATAGCTAATGTATTGTATTTTCAGTCAGTTTATTAAAGTAATCTACAAGTAATTTAAAACCCACAAGTTCTCCCCTGCTTTTGGTATTTTAATTCATATGAAAGTAGCAGCATATAAAAAAAAAAAATTAACACTTTCTTAAATACATTTTGAAAGCAGCTGCCAGCAGTGACACTGTAGGCGTTTTTACTAAATGTCTGCGTCATTTAAAAGAAAAAAACACACACAGAAATCTTCTCGTTTAATCCTCGCTGCCATCATGTCACGGCGGTGGGACAATGCTTGTTGTCGTCACTTAAATTACACATGCTCCTTTCGGAAACAACAACCGGCAACAAGCCTCCACCTGCAGACATGTGGGAAGAAGCTCGACACTTAACCCGGCAACCCGTGAGCTGTTTCTACACCAGCCTCACAAGCAGAGACAGACTTTGTAAACAGCATCTACAGTTACACCGATGAGTCAGATGTGTTCTCCTCAGGTTGCAACATGCTGTTCTGTAATTTCTATCGGGGACATTCAGGAGTTGTATCATACTCACATTTGGAATGTTGTGAAGATATGACTCTCGATATGTCATCTTTTCCAGCTACACAACCCACAGTATCTTTTTTATCAAGTAAATCATAATCTTGCTGGATTTTAAACCATGCTCACCAACAGTGGCTCTTCCACATTTGACAAGTGTATTAATGGAAGAACCATCGAAGCAATTATGAACGAGGTCAAGCCGGTCTGGTCAGCTGAAGTGGAAAGTAATTAATAACATGCTCTTGCAGTTTATGAGAGTTTTAAACCACGCAACTCTTTTTTTATTTACCTCCATGCCTGATAATGGCCCTGTCAAATTACTTGGAACCATCGTGCCAAGGTCAAAGTGGTTAATCACTTTGTGCCTTTTCAGGCAGCTATGTTCACATAAAAAATTACTTTTACGAAATAAATTCTTTGATTCATATCCTACGTTCGAGACGTTTCAATTTTCTACGAAAATCAACATGCAGAGATATGAAATGTACTTGATGAATCACTCTTCACAGTCAACATTTCAACACCTTTATTATGTTGTCAATGTTAACATCTTGTAGTTCAGCAGTTACAAGCAGAAACAAGTCTAAAAATTGTCTCTGGTGGTGTGTTTAAGGACACCCCGACCTTCTATTGTCTGGAAACAAAACACTGCATTCATGAGGCTTCGATGTGTTGACAGAAAATTATACCCTGGAAAAAAAACACACCAAATATGATAATGTCTATTTGGTTGTTACTTTTATTTAAAATGATTCCAACTTGGCTGATAACTCTTAAGTCTTGGATGTCGGAGTTTCCCCAAATGCAGCAACGGGGAGCGATTTCAAAACACTCACAGCTGCAATAACATATGATGATAGTGTGACAATAAAAGCTGACTAAATGGTTCCCTGTGTTGTATCACCTATATAAAGTAGATGTTATGTTGCTGAAAACAGATTTTTATACAGAAGTGAAATGAAAAAAAACTCTGCCTGAAAAGGGAGGACATCTCTAATATAAATAAATATTGAAGGGCGTAGGTTTGGTTTCCAGACTTAAAAGTGTGCACATGTTATTTCCTGCAGTTTACATGATTATATAAATATAAAAAATAACACATTTGCATGCCACTTGTAATATCCTGCTTTGCAGAAAATGAATAAAGTAAGCATGCTGTGTAAATTACTGTATTATTTATACATAATCCCTACTTAAATTCATATCATATTAATTCGGGGCCCATTAACACTGTCATATCAATATTAAATAGTTGATTGTTGAAAAATAATAATTAAAAGCAATCATGATTTTTTTTAATTGTTATTGTTTACATTGATTATTTTAACTACATTTGTTCAACCTAAAGTAGCGACTGTGTCTCAGGCTGCATGCACACCCTCTGCATATGACAGGATGGAGAGTGGCCTAAGAGGCAAAACACAGGGCAAATAAAGATCGAATTAGCACTAACTGCTCCATTTGAGCTGACTGCTGTAAGCGTGTGGCGATATATACAGTTGAATTGTTCTTCTTGGGTGTATCAACACTTCACTTCTCCAATTTATATTTGTACAGCTGGACATTCAGAGGAGGGGGTCCAGGGAGATTTTAGTGAGGAAATGAAACCTTAACTGTTCAAGTGACAGAGACAAAAAATAGGATGACATGTTATGATCCTGTAACTGAACTGAGTATGCGCTTTCTTCTTCTGCAGGGCAATTATCCTCGACCAGCAGCTCTGCTTCACTGACAAACCTCTGCACTGTGAATAACTCTTCTGAAAAGAGTCTCACTGAACGTCAGATGCTTATTTATCTCTCTGCGATGTTTGCTAAAAATACATAAGCAGCAATGCAAAGCAATATTGCTGATGACATCATAGGAATGATTGGGACAATTGGGTCTCATTCAGCTATAGTGTCCTGCTAATGCTGCTAATGCCAGAGAAGAAAGCGCTTTTAGTTAAAACTGCACTGTGGCATCAATAAAGCCGGTGCATACCATGAATTGTAATGCAATAAATAAGACACATCCTGTTCACAGTGTGTTAATGCACGTCATACGCATGTTAAGTGATACTGCTAATGCTGTGAAAGAGCAGCCAAGCGTGTATCTTACCTTTAGTGTCAAACCATTATTTTACAGATGTTTAAGGACATGACAACATACTAAACAAGAGTCTTTTAAACAGATCTCCAGTTTATTGTTATAAAGAGACCGTGACCTGCTTATAAAATGTGACTACGCAGCTACAGAGTGAGCTCTTTTCTCCTCTAAATTTCTCCTCTATGGCCTCTGTATTGCATCGACATATGGACGATGAAAAATTCATGGGCTGGTGGTTAACACAAATATGCAGAGGAGATGGGAAAACACGAGCTTAGCAAGCAGTTTGCCTATTACATTAACAGACGGGGCTGTCATGGGACGATACTAGCCTATGCATATTACATCTAATCTGATTACATGTTTAAAGAGCGAGAGAGAAAGTGGTTCAAGTTGTGGAAACAATGACATCAGCCTGTATGTTCATCTGGTGACCCAACCCAATCAAGCTAGCAGGACTGCATGTTTTTAAAGATGTTATCTATAAGTACAGGTTTAGAATGTAAGCAAGTTTACTGGTTTACTGGTTTTTAGATTGTCTCTCCCCCCCCCCCCCCCCCACACCTCTTTTACTCCTGTGAAGTATTTTTCAGTATCAGTTTCAGTTTGAGGACGAGTGACTGAACAGGAAATTCTTTTTTCCCGGCCGTTAAAAACAGATGCAACTAACATGCAGAAAACACCCTCGTAAATACACACAGAGAAGCCACAGATGTACCAAACTAGCACACACGCACCACATTACAAATATAGACTGCAATTCTGTTTCTGATCAGTGCATCTGGACAATGTTAATATACTGAAGCAATGAATAATTTGTCTTTGTGTACTTCCCTGTAGGATTACAAAAAAAAGGATTCCAAAGGATTGCAGTCAAAATGTTTCTTTTTAATAAAAATCAAACTAGCACAGAGCGATAGATATTTCAAACAAAACACATTGAGCTGAGCATGAAATATATAGTTTCTGAGCCAAGGAAGAAACCTGGGGAATATAGGACAAATGAAAAAGAGTATGAGGAAGGGGGGCAGAGGGGGACTCAACTCAACTGCTTTGCCTCAAACTTGATTGCCTCACTAACTTTCAAAATACTGTTGATTTAAGCAATGTGCACAAAAGGAGTGTTAGGTTTCTGGAGGAGTGGGGGAGGAGTAAAGGGGAGGGGAAGGTCAGCCGTTTGGGAGAATAACTTCAGAATAAGAGAAAATGGGAAATATGTTGGTCATAATATTTTCCTTAAGAGACGCCCAAATGAGTAGCTGTTACTTAAATATATCATACACAGCCCCTCTAGGTTGAGCTTGCAAATGTTTATATGATTGCTTTTTAGTACCCATGCCAGATGACTGTGAGTAATACTCGACAGAGCCGTGACAGATAGTAACAAAACCTGAAATCTTGTCATCTGTCATTCAGCACAGCAAAGGCCTGGCCCACTCAAACTATTTCTGGCTGCTTCTCACAGCGGAGGAGCCAGAGTAGTGCCAATATTATGAAAGTGATGTACAGAATGTAATTCCTTTATCCTTAGGTTTATATAAAAGCTTATTGTTCAATCAGTACGTCAGTTAGGCCTCTATGTCCCAGTGAGCTCTTGTGCAGCGGTAAAAATTACTCCCGGCAAGAAATGATATTGGGAACACACAAAGTAGCGTGGGTATAATCAATCCACGCTGGCAGAGAATGCATGATAATTATAAACAAAAACTGTGTCATTCCCCGTGAGGGCAGCAGCTGCAGGGGTCACAGGGGATGCTGAACATGAATATGGATCACAGGACTTAAGATCTGGTAACTGACGCAACTGCAGTTTTTAGCTCGAGTCGGTTGAGAAGCACGGCGGCGACGTGGATAAAAACACATGAATATAGATGAAATGGATAAAGCACAGACTCAGGCAACTGTCATTGTCATAGCAGGGACAACCTTTACATCATCCAGTAAAGTGGGAACACAGGAGCTGGAGAATGCCGTTTCATTACACACCTTCAAAAAATACACAAGAGCAAGCGCACAAACTGCACATAATCAAAGAAGAGTATGCTGCTGTTTGTATGATTATGTGTACGTGATTACGCTGTATGTACACCAACTGCAGTGCTGTGTTGAAACCATAACCAGACTATCAAAAATAGACTGGGTTACACCAGCAGGCTTTCATATGAAGGCTACATTTCACACAATATTCTACCAACAGGCTTGCTAAATTCCTGCCATAGCGCTTTTTTCTTCTTCTCCCTGAGCCTTCTTTACCCCCTGAGGTAGCCTGACACACTTTTATGAATTATCTTAGACAAGACGGACGGCTATTAGAGCTGCCACAGCAGATTTGGCTGAATCCAAAAGGTCAGAATTAGCATCGAAAGAAGCATAGAAAAAAGTCTTAAAATTGTTCCCCAGATCAATTTAAACTTTTTTATATTTCACAGCTGTACAGTATCACTTCTTACGTGTCCACAGTGCTGGTATTTATCCTAATAAAGGTGGATTTAATACGGCGTTTATAGCTGCTTTTTCATATGCAGCCTGTAAATGGCAGGAGAACTTAGCTCAGCAGTTGTGTATGTTTCTAAGCACATATGTGCAAACATTCACGTGTGTGTTTGTGGCTATTAAGTGAGACGCCCTTGAGGCCTTAGTTCACTTGGCAGAGTGGTGGAAATTACTTACCTCTGCTGTTTTTCAAACAAATCACCAAGCAGCAATTCAAACGGAAATAAAAACCTGCTCCAGAATCTAGTAAACCTTTATGTGAATAACATTAGAAATCTGGTAGAAAAAAAGAACTCCCTTGGGTTTGGAAAATAAACCTTTAGCTTAAATGTGTCTCACGGAGAGGAATGGCATTATTCAGCCAAGTGAATGAGCAATAGCAGCCACAGGATGTTAGCGTTACTATTCATAACTTATTTTCCAAAGCCTAAAACCGTTTTCCCTTCTGGTCTCACCTCTGCTGCTCTCTTAAAATGCAATTACCTACTGGCAAATTTACAGGAAAAGAAAAACAATGACTTTTGACCAGAGGAGCCGTTACGGTGAATGTCAAATTGATGCTGCACAAGAGCCCGCTGAGCTCCACTGTGCTACCGAGCAGAGGAAATATAAAGAGAGATGAATCACATTACTCCTTTGTTTTAGCTCAGCTCGGGGTTAATAAAATGTGTGGATTCATGAGCGGTGGTGAAAGCACTGAGAAAGGCCAATAGACATGTTCAAGCACTTCAGAATTCCTCATTGGAACCACAAAATGTTTTTCTTAGGTGTGACGAGTGAATGTGTTTGAATGGTGGTCACTTGTGTTCATAAACACAAAGACAAATGAAGAACATATTAAGAACAAATGATGATCAATTATAGTATATCATTTAGTCTTAATTAACTACAATAAACATTCAAATGAACGTTCGGAAACTAAAGAAAGACCAGTGAAATAAGACCACAGCACAGAAACTTGTGATCTACACGTAAAGAAAAAATTCAGGAATGGATGGAAAATGAAGCATGGACGACCTCATAGAGAATAATAAACAACAAAGATATGAATACCAACTTCTGTTTAACACTATTTTGTCTGTGTTGCATTTATTTATTTCCGAGGCAACACAAGTGATATCGTATAGTTTTATAAAAGCCACCGTGAAAAACATGCACATCTCCAAATTAGAAGATTTTTTCAAGAAAACTGAAGAATGAAGTGTTCCTTTATGAAATAAGAAAATTGCTGTACGTCTTAAGCTAAATTACTTCATTTAAAATAATCCCGCTTTAGCTTTGCACTCATATAACACTGACTCACAACAGACCCAAAAACAAAAGCGTAACAATTGATACAGGAGAACCAGACATGGGATATATATTTGCCTACGCCTACATTACCCACAAAGCAAGTTGACCACAAATAGCTCTGTTGGATATGAAGGTTTGTTATGCTAGTAGCGGCTAATATAGCCTCAATATGCTAGCTGCAGGCAGAGCTGAGGATCGGGCTGCAGAGGTCTGTTGAGCTCACTTCTTTCTAATTCCACCCCCGCCAGGTGTTTTTCATTTTCAAACTTGTAGTCCATGTAGTACACATAACTGATGCTGACTCCACCTCAAGCAATTTATGGGATTTCACACAACTCCTTCTGGAGCCACAACAGGATTGACAACTTTTTTCTCATGTGCTATAGTATCCAAGACCTGGGAGCAGACCCTGATGTGTAAGATGATACGAGTCGTCATCGCATTGACAGAGAACTGTAAACAGGGCTGTTCCTCTCAGCTCATGAAATGCTGTTAGTTGTTTGCATGTTTATCTCAAGAGAGCAACTGCATTTGTCTTTGAAACTCGCTGTGGTAGTTTTTTTTGCCCTTTGATGCTCTTCATTTTGACAGCAAGCCATTACACAAATTTGAATTTCAAACGATCTCAAGCACATTTCCTTCTGTCAAATCGCTTGGCCCGAGAAGAGCAAAACACTGTACATTTCACACAAAAAGCAGACTTCAAGAAATAGTCACGATAACCAAAATGACATAATTGGAACTTAGAGATGAACCATACTGTGAGAATGAGTTTTTAAGTGCGTCCAGAGCCCAGGACAAGAGTGGTTTGATGTTTCATGGGCTCAATGTGCAACACTCCAAACCTCATAAACAGCCACTGTAATGGCTGTTGGCCTTTCAGATGAGCTAATAGGATATCTATCCCAAAGGCCACAATCACAATCGCCGGCGGCCAAACTCACCGAACTCGTCACAGATGCTCTCGTTTTTCAGCAGGGCCGGATGTTCGAAGGTGTCCCGGCAGTACAGGATCTTCGTGCTGCCGTCCAACGCAGCGATGCCGCCCAGCGCGAGCACCGTGTGGTCTATGAGCAGAGAGGACGGCTGCTCTCTGAGCCGCGCCAGAACTGAACGGAACCGGCAATACTGGGGGTAACTGAGGACCAGAACCTTCCGCCCATCCTCCTCCTGGCCTGAAAAAGACACAAAATACAGACATGAACATGACATGAAGGAGCTATTTGCAGGGAAATAGATAGCTTTTTGTATTCTTTTATAAGTGCTCCTGTAAGATTTGTAGAGAATGGCAGCATTTCATTTTTACATTGCACATTCACTCTATTATATTTCTCTTCAGATTTGATGACTTTATTTTCTCTCATAGATCATTCCTTCACTACGATTATATTCTGGCACATCTACTGCCAGTGTGCTATTAAAATTTTCCTTTTTACTCCTCACTG
The DNA here is from genome assembly GCF_029220125.1 of Pseudoliparis swirei. Lineage (NCBI taxonomy): Eukaryota > Metazoa > Chordata > Actinopteri > Perciformes > Liparidae > Pseudoliparis > Pseudoliparis swirei. The sequence continues at coordinate 17,408,166 of NC_079404.1, forward strand.
TTGGCCTTACAATGCAAGGTTTCCTGTAATGTTTGAGATCTTAACCTAAATATTTTTTTTGTACTGCCACTTTCACTAAGTACCACATACCTCTCAAAAAAGCTAAATGTGAAAAATGCCAACAACAAATAAACCTTTCATGAATTATTGCTTTCAGAGATGCCAAAACATTTCTTTTCATGAATTTTCTCGAATTGCCGGGAAGCAATACATCTTGGCTCGATGCTGCCTTGTCCAGTACCAAGTATTACCCTGACTTTTCAACAGTTCCCATACAACATCAATTCATTTCTCTTGCTACCGGATGTCCCATCACGGGGATCTCTCCACCTGTTTCAGGAAATGCATCACATTCAAGAAGCAACATGCCTGAAAGTTGCTGTATGACCGTGACTCCCTTTCCTCGTGATAATAATACATTTAACCAAACTGGTTAATAATACAAAAACAGCTCTCGGTGATTGATATTTTGGTTTACAGCTTTCCATCTTGCTTTAAGATCTATGACCTCTAGTGTAATAATAATAATAATAATCTGGCACCGTTGGTTTATAACAAGGCTCCCTGTTTTACTTAAGTGGTTGGGAAACGTCCCATTAGAGCCAGACATTACCACCACATTGGGTGTGTTGTTTCTGATGTGGGTGTGTAATTGATATTCCACTAACAGTATGTGAACTCGACTGAGGCATTATCACCTGTGACTGACCACTAACTGGCAAAGGAATCCTCTGGGCAGCAATGATAGAGTGAACTGACCCCATCAACTCCCATAAAAACAGGAAGAAATGCTGATAGACAAATACAATTGTTAATATTAAACTACCAGTAAAATCTACCAAATACATTTACAGGACTCAGCGATGAACTCATTGCTCTGGAATGTTTTTTTTCACCGGCTGCGACAGTGACGCAGGTATTATTTTCACCTTGTGAGTCTGTGTGTGTCTTCACGGCAAAATGTGATTCGGGAAACATCTATGATAGCATGAAATACCAAGACAGTCTCCTCTGTATTTATTACCAATATATGCTCATGACATTTACCCTGGCATTATACTGCTTCTATTACAAATACAGAACAAGCAGACTATAAATGTTAATGCATGTAGCCTCTTGGTTTTGCTTCTATTAAAAGCTTTTCTCAATGCTGTCTATATGTAGATATTATACACATAAAAGTTAGTTGTCAAGGCTACATGTTACTGATGCAGATTACAATTGCATTTATTAACTCTAACAGAACATATCCTACCACCCACACACAGTAATACAAATATAAAACATGATCAATTATTATGTGTTTCAGGCAGAAGACGTTTTAAAGACGATATTAGACACAATGTTTCCCTTGTGTTAGTTTTCAGGAGTTATAATGTTAAACTAAATCTCATTAATTTTGTCTGCAAAATTTGTAACACTCTTGCCATAAAACGGGATTAAACCTTACTCACCGTAAACACAGAAGGTAAATAATATAACATGTAACCACATGCACAAAAGAGATATTTAAAATTATGTAAAATATGTCTGAATGTATGGTGATTTTCATCATCGATTAATCTGTCAACTATTTCTCGATTAATTGATCATTAATTGATTCATTGTTTGTGCTCTAATATGTGTTGCATAAATATAAGGTGGCTTTATATGACCAAATAAAATATGGAAAAATATGGTGTCTCTGGTCCAAATCTCTAAGGGGCGTCTTGTTTCTTATCTTACGGTGGTGATTATATGATAATAGAATGACACATGACCTTAGTAGAGGTGATTCAACACAATAAAGCACTGCACAATGACTGGAAATTGGCCAAATCGTAATACATAGACAACTTCTGCATGTGCATTGTTCCCTCATTTGCTCTCAGAGACGGTTTGAATGTAGAGTGCTAATATTTTTCTGGCTTACAAAGCCGACTACACGGTTCAAACAGTTGATGAAGCAGAGTCAGGCAGTTTGAAACACAATTTCTACATTAATTATTCACTGTCCTGTCTGCTTCTAGAAAGCCCTTGGCTTGACATTCATGATTTCTGCTGGAAAGTTAATTTTTCAGGGTTGGCTAACTAGCAAGCTTTTCTCCCCTGCCACTCAAAAGAAGGCACACAAACAGGCATACGAAAACGTATTTTCCCTTTTTGGTGTTATTGTATCAAGCTGGAGGCTTTAATGTGCAGCAGAAACAGGACAGGAAGGACACCATTCATAGTAACAGTAGCTGCATTCCCGACAATCAGCGTAATTAGTTCCACTATTCTCCAATATGACGACCACTTCAAAAGAAATTATTAAAACCATTCATCCAACAAGCGCACAACCACACACACACCCACACACACATGCAGAGGTAGCTGCCACTAAGCCCACAAATGTGCAAACATAACACATATTCCTGCATACTTGCACTTGCATATTACACACTGCAGAGACACATTCATCAAGATTGTGCCAGTTGTTGTCGTATGCAATTACAGCTCAGAGGGAGAGCGAGCCTGGTTTCAAAATGTCAGGGATTTTATTGTAAGCGGTCACCGTCAGACCTGCTCTTTCTCCCGAGGACCCTCGCAGCATTTCACTTGATTAGATTCAATTTGGAGAGAGAGCCGCAGGGCATAAATAAACAGTACAAAGACGTAAGGTATGCGTGTCGGTGTGTGTGTGTGTGTGTGTCTGCGAGCATTAGTGCGCGTGATGTACATTGATAATATATACACTTTTAAAAATCCTTTTGTTCTCACGGCTGACCTTTCAAAATAAAGGGCGTCCTTATCTTTACGTAAGGTTTCTAATTGGTCGGGGCTGCGGCTGCATCACCAGAGAGCTGAAAGACACTGAGAACATTATACAATTTATTTCTCCTACTCTCAGGATCCATTCTTTCTGTCTGTCTGTAAGACGGCTCATTGCAGTGTGTTGATAAAACGGCTGTGGCGTGGCAGATTATTTTCAGAACAAGCTGTAAAGCAAGTTGTTGACCTCATAAACTACAATAGTGTCAGGGTCATTTCTGCTCTGCAGCTCAGCTGATGTTATAACCACTCACTGGATACATTCTAATACAATATACATCAAACAGTTAACTGATAAAAGTAAAGTAAATGTTATGTACATTATTTTGTACTATACCGTACAATACATGCTCTGTAGCATTAAAGGGACACACGCTTGTTTTCTGTCTAAAATGTCATGAGTCAGACAGACAGCTGAAGGACCTTGATCTGTTTTGTCATATCTTGTGATTGATGCAGTTGTTTGTGTGTCTTCTGCTAGCTTCTGACATGTATGTCGTTTAAAATATCTATTCTTAAATGTACTGATTGAATGAAACAAAAACAGGAGGGATATTTGCATGGATGTAGTCTTATTTAAGAGTCTTGTAGCAGAACTTTGTTCAAGCTGCAGACGCTCCAGGTATGACTGAGTTACTTAAATCAAAAGTGCAGAACAATAACGTAATCAGGAAGCGACAAAGGCATGAATGAGTTTCCCAGTGTCTTGAGACGACAGGATATGAGACTGATCTTACTCGAATTCCCGAGATTGAAGACGCATGACTGAACCAGCTTTGTAAGATGAAAATTAAAACGCAAACAGGAGTTCATGTCTGAAAATAAATAAAAAAATTCCGGCTTTATACGACTGAAGCAAGAATGCAGAAATGACTGAACTGCACGTGCAATGGGTCAGGATCAATGATTGTATGTTTCCACTAGAGATTTACGCCTTCCACCCCATAAGTTTTCATCACTCATTTGTGGCCTGCACTACTTTTAAAATCCCAATCAGTTGGCTACACAGAGGTTTTTACACAACACTTTCTTTGTTTATTCATGAGAACATACTGCCGCTTTTGACCAAATGTGGCATTGAAGAAACTACAGTCAATCAATAGAGTATGTTTCTGATGTGGCTTTGTAGGGATTGTGCTTTGGTATGAATCACGGCTCAGGGGATAAAACAGATGCCACACAAATGAAAGGGGACTGAACTCAAAGAAATCTATATCTCTTGATTTTCACAAAAACAAAAGCGTACAAACATCTGTCACTCAGGTGTCGCAATATTCTTCTTCCAGCACCTCTTTTAATCAAAAAAACTTTACAAGCAGAGATGGAGAGCGACACAATAACAGAGAACAAAATGAGTTGTTACACTGCAGAGCTTTTGTTTGCTATGCTTTGTTTTTGCTCATCTTTGAAGACGTGAAAAACAACAACTGTACAGCAGGAAAAAAAAGAGTCAAAGACCAGACTTCTAAATTTGATTGTATTGATTTACTGGCTTCCAGGCAACCATTGTTTTGTGTTCACAAAAGACTTAAATGTTGCTAATAATACATTTAGTCATACATCACAGAGAATAAATGCTATAATAAATGTTTCTTCTTTGATGCATTTGAGGAAACAGGAAAATGGAGAACCATCTGACAGACAGCAACGTTTTAACGCAAAACATGATGAAATAAAATCATGTGTCTGCTTCCTGTCTGTCTTCCTCTCAAAATACTAATGAATTCGATGCTTTCAGCAGCCGACGGTCCTCATTTCTTTGAAACAAAATGTCCTTTGAACTCATCGTCGTATTTCCAAATCACACAAATCAATAACTTTCAAATGCTGTTCAGTAAAATCAGGTTTTGAATCTTTGCAAGTTGATGTTCTTGTTGTGCTGGCATGAAATGAAACAAGTGCAGAAACAATAGCTGACTGACTGACTTCTTGAGGATTGTCTCAGTGACTTATTGAGCCAAAATTCCATATATAAACATCTGTCTGCAGTTTCTCAAATGGGAGGATTCGTTGCTGTTCTCGTAATTGAATATCCTCAACTGAATATTTGTTGTATTTTTCCAGACAAAGCAAGCGAGTTGACCCTGGGTCAAACTTGAGTAAATTAAACAATTGTTGTAGTAAAATTATTCAACAGAATAGCCCTGAATGAGACAATATTAAGGAGAATACATCTAAAAATGTGTTGGTGTAGATGTCAAGGCCAAAGTATTCATAGTTAATTAATGTGCTAAAACTCCCAAAAGTGATAACAGTCATTTAAAAACACAAATATTGGCCCACACTGTAGCACAGCACGGTAGAGTCATTAGCTACAGAAGCTGTCACGAGACACTGCACAGTAAAATACAGATCTCAGTCTACTCCAACGTAGTAAAAGTAACATTCTGTTATATATGTGAACACTATTTGGCTCATGAATATAACAAAAATATATTTAACAACGCAGGAAGACTTTGATATTTGAGAGGGAAATATTCCAGTGAGCCAGCTCTTCCTTAAAAGAAACCCACAAAAGTACTGCAGCCTAACTGTATGTGAGAGAGGCTGGAGCAGAAGCTCTGACACTGCGTTACACCAGAAATAATTAAAGGATATGTTGTGTGATTACTCCAGGAAAAGAAAAAAAAGAAGAACAAAAATTCTCTTCTATAACAAGCATGATAAATTACTCATTATAATCAGATTTTCAGAAATGTGCATATGACATGAAAGTCATTAGTTGTGGTTGAAGCAGCTGCTCTGCTGGATGAATAGATATAGCGATGTCGGATGAAACATCATTGATATCATTGAATTCCAATCCAGAATAAAAATAAAAAGGGCGATCCACTGCTGCAGCTCGGAGCTCCTCTGCTTTTAATGGAGAATTTCTACAGCGGCTTTACAAGTTTGGACTGAATGTCGTCGTAATATGAAGGCTGCTGACAGGGGTGGCTTTAGCTCAGTGGGGTAAGAGGGCCGTCCTTCAACCGCAAGGTCGTGGGTTCGATCCCCGCTCTCCCCATTAGCTGCAAGTCGAAGTGTCCTTGAGCAAGGCACTGAACCCCCAGTTGCTTCCCGGGCGCTTCACCGCAGCCCACTGCTCCTTAATAACTAAGGATGGGTTAAATGCAGAGAACTAATTTCCCCTTGGGGATTAATAAAAGTGTATATTTATTTATAAAAGCAGATCTGCGCTGGCTAATTAAAACCTAAATGTGACTCATGTAAACTGTGTCATTTACATTCAACCAAGCGTCCAAATATTCAAACTGCCCACAAGCTCTGACAAGATCTTTCAGGCAAGTATGCTCATTTCTCTTGTCACAGACGAGCAGGAAAAAGCTGAAAACCATTACTCTCATGCTCTGTCACCCGCTGAAGTTCTTAAATCACTCACTAGGCTGAAATTTGCCGTTGTCAACATTTCCACATTATTTGCTCGGGACGAGGAATTTACCGGATCCCCCTGCAGCTTTTTGTGGGGTTGGCGAGAAATGGCGAGGCATGTAACCCAGAGCCAATAATGTCACTTTCATCTTAGATTTTTTTATTATTTTCTTGACACCAAAGCAAAGTAAAAAGCTGAAAGAAAAAAATCGGCATTGAAGTAACACATTGGGGAAGAAAAGAGGGAGACGAGAAAAAGAAAGTGGGAGAACGGTGAGAGGAGGATGTTCTCGTTTGGTATTCTCACTCCGTCCTGCAGGCGTATTGATCTCTGAGGTTGCCCTGTTTCCATTTAGTCCATTCTCATAATATATAACACGTCTCTGATTCATCCACAATCTCTCTCTCTCCCACTTGTCAATGAGGGGGACATGACACTGAGAGGGGTCCACATAAGCAGCAGCAGGCGCCCGATCTGGCTATTGGTTTCATGTTATTGAAACCTGACCAAATAAAGAGGGAACAGCATCTGTCAGTGACACCGAATGGACACGGTGCGTGGGGGAGGGAGGGGGGGGGGGGAGAATTAAACAAAACAATGAGTTAAACTCATTGAATTTGCATGATTCATCACTTGTCCAATCTATGAATGACTACTGCATTTTGGGATAAAACACAATGTGCTAGAACATTTCGCTAATTGCGAGCTAGTTTGTGCTGTAAACACAACCCTCATTAATCATGCGGACAACGTGGCATCAATAAAACGCTGTATTGGTGCAAGACAAAGCAAAGCGATCACACAGTGTGTCACGGGCACTTAGCCTATTTTGCTCAAAGGGAGAAGAATTGGTCTGATATTACAGATGTATTTAATGGGTCTGTATTGAGTAACGTACAAATGTGTTTGCAAATGACTCGGTGGCCGTCCGTCATCAACATCACATCAGTCACAGACACTGACTCGCCTTTCCTCTGCTCATCATGTCAGCTGCAAGCTGTGCGCTCACACACAGACACAATGTACACAACACACTTTACGAATCGATACCTCAAACATATCTTTTGAGGATCAGATGTGGCGATATGGCTGAATCGTATATCATGATAGTATCATCATTTTTGTGAATTTCACCAATTATGCAAATAAAGTCTTTCTTATTGTGACACATTTTCTTTTATTAATACATCCTCATGATCTAGCTGCACTAAACAATGCATTTAGAGTTTAATAACAATGATTAAAATGGATTATGCATGGGTGTCGATTACCCATCAGCTTTATGGATGGTTTCAGCATCTTTTGGCTTATTGTTTTGATTTTACAGTCCACAACCTCACTGTTTTGGCTCTATGCGCCGTATTGAGCGAAAAAGTCAGACAAATCCACTCAGCACCAGATAGCAGACAGAACCAGTTGGAAACTAACTGGTTAGCACTTAGCAGCTTAAGAGATGTTTTCTCAGGATTTTCTGGAAACAAAACCAGAGTAAATAGAGAAGTGAGTATAGAAATCACAACATCAAATGATTGCTATCGCTACTATGTGACTGTCGAATCTGTAAAGATGCAACTGTTTACACACACATGGTTATAATATATTCCACTGAGAAGCTCTCAGAGTGGAAATTAATCAACTCTCCGTAGAGACACACAGCAGGATGATCCTCTTCTTTGCTGTTCATTTGTAAACTCAGAGCGATCCAAACATTCAACTTTAACATTCTTCATATTTCTCTTTTTAACACACAACTCCGGCTGTCCTGAGTCTGGTGTTATGTTTATTGAGAGAGTAACTGTTTAAGTGACGATCCCAGGAGCAGAAGAATGCGACACTAGTGGGAAAATATGGGCTTCCAATATGGAGTGGATTCTTGTTTATGCTGCAGGAGTTTAAGAAGTTTATATTAAGGTAAACACATTGTACATGTCAAATATTCAAGCTGATCACATCTACTGGACTATCTGATATTAAAACGATTCTGCGTTATCAGATACAGCGGGTTGGAGTATGGCTTTAACCCTTGTGTTGCCTTAGGGTCATTTTGACCCGAATCAATATTACACCCTCCCCCCGCCTTTGGGTCATTTTGACCCGATTCAATGTTTCACCCTCCTGTTACATTTATATTTACTAACATATTTTACCCTTTGGGTTCAATTTGACGCCAGCAATTAAAACCTCCAGAAAATTATTAGAATTAATATTGTTTTCCAAGTTTAAGTGTGAGGCACTTTATGTTTGTTTGTTGACTACCGAAAGAACACCGACATTAAACATTGAATGGGGTCAAATTAATTCTAAGGCGGGGGGAGGGTGTAATATTGATTCGGGTCAAAATGACCCTAAGGCAACACAAGGGTTAAGAGACATCCTACATTCACAGGCCACGACTGTGCACTAATTCTTCTAAAATAATCATATTCCCACAAAAGGGCACTAACACCCAGAGGAGATGTTCTGCTGAGACCGTACAGAGGGCAGCGAGAGGGAGGGTAACACTCACAGGGAGTGATACATAGAAAGAGAGTGAAAGAGAGCCCTCCATGCATGCTGGCTCCTGTTCTTAATTATAGTAAAGCACTAAAGTGCCCCATTCATTTCAGCAGGGTGGGGCAGTGGCCTGTGACAAATAAAAAAAATAAAAAAGAAGAAGAAACATTTATATAATTCTCACCTCAATGTATTCAAGTGTGAGACCCAATGTTTGAGGACACACAGCCATGTGTATAAAAAACAAGCGTGCACACACAAACACACACGCACGAGCACACACGCACGAGCACACACACATGCGCGCGAGCACACACACACACATACACACACAGACAAATGCGCACACATACTGACACTCATAAGGAAGTATACACACATAAACACTGAGAAAATGCAACTTCCCTTAGCTTAATTTCATCCCAGATGTTCTTGCGGTTGACAGAAGGAGGTGGGGGCGGTGGGGGCTGTACTAGATTTTCAAAAACACACACCCATATTAAATGTTTTCAGTTAAACAGAGAGGAGAGAAGAGAAGAGAAGAAACAACACAAGCACTTTCCTCCAGTTGATTTATGTGATTCTATTACATTAAACATTCTTTCCCCTGAGCAGGCTCAGCTCCCTAGCAACCATCGCTCGCAGCCCTAATGTGTCTGGCACGGGGCCAGGGAAAGCTGCCTGCCTTATTGATTGCCAGATTGAAAAGTTTGCATTTAATAGGTCCTGTAATACATGAAGGAATTATTCAGAGGGGCTCCTTGTCAAAAACCCAAATTGGTTCTTTTGACTATCAAAAAAACAACAGGGGCCTCGCAAAAAGAAAGCTATCGCAAAGAAAAGCTCTAAAGGGCCAGAGATGAAGTTACGCGCAGCTTTGGCCCCTCCGAATTATCCCGGTCATGAGGAAGAGAAGTTGAAAACGTGATTACTATGACGTTGGGTGCAACATTGTCCCTTAAGACAAGTTTGTGCCATGTTGATCCCCCTTTGTGTCGTGATGGATTGACCCTAAACCCTGTTCGCTGTCTGGTACGCGGCTGCATCCTGACTAATGAAAGGCTACTGCTGGGTTTCGGGGGTCAATCCACTTATCGCGCAGTCAATTCTGAAAGTAAAAAACAAGCTGCTCTGCAAGAATCCTGAAATGTGCAAATACCACGGGGAGCAAATTGAATCAACTATCTTTGGTTGGAGCAATACAGCTGCCATATCCACAAACAAGAGAACCCCTTCTCCATGTCTCCTTCACTCCCCTCAAGTGAGCTTAAAAGCTCTTACACCCAGGTGATGATACTCTATCTCCTATGACGGCCACTTTCATTTGTCACGCAGCTCTGTCCGACACAAACTCAATTGCGCAGCTGTGATCAGAGATCTCAGGGTTTGTCACCGACAGGGAGAAAGAGGGATACATGGAGAGTTCCAGCGTTTCCAACCACACATATCCTCCCCCTGCAGAATGAAATGGATGACATGTTTGGCTTTAAATGTATCTTTAATGGGACAGCAAGTTCCCATTTAAGTGAGTTCTGCGGGAAGGTTAGAGCAAAGGAGGGAGAGCGAGCGAGAGAGAGAGCGAGAGAGTGAGAGAGAGAAAACACATCTTATCAAGAGATTGGGAATTGGGTCAGGCAAGGAATTACATGCCATTCTAGATCAAAGTTGCTGTGTGTATTTCCTCAAAGAAGAGCCTCTCATTATCTACTCAGACTTATTCTCAGGGTGTATACTGTGTACGAGGAAACATGATTTAATATGTTTTCAGAAAAAGAATGAAGAACAAAAAGAGCAGGCGGGGGAAAAGCAATAATACTAGAGGCTATTTGAGACAGGCAAGTTTCCCAATAGTAAAACTGTAATGAGGAAGAGTAGGGGGGAGTTTGTTGGGGGGGGGGGTTGTCATTCAGCATGACTCCATTGTGAATTCCTGTCATTATATAAGAACCTCTCTTTCTCCTTCTCTCTCTCTCTCTTTCTCTATCATCAGAAGAGGAGGGCTTTAAATAAACAGCCCATAGAGTTAAGTCAACTGGAACCCTTTTCAATAATTACATCCAGAACAATACTCAATCTACATTGCATTTATTTAGCTGGAGGACTTGACAATGTGATAAAGAAAAGGGTGACATTAGCAACGGATGATAACAACTAGAGCGGTGCACTCCCCAAGGGGAGACGTTTTAGTCTGTGGCTCAGAGAGAGACTTTAGAGATAGCAATATGTCATTAAAAACCAGCGCCATCTGTTCGGATTTCTTGTTTATGAGCTGTCATTGATATAAAGCGTACAGAAGATACAAAAGCAAGTCCCAGGAATGCACACTGCAGGAAATTCTCCCAGCACTTAGTTATGATTACACATTCTAACAGCACCACAAAAAAAGAAAACAACCACTAACAATTGTTTTCTCTCCGCAACCCCTAATGATCTCAGTTTGAAGTTCCCCGGCTCGCTGCTGCACAAACTGTTTTCACAAGGCTGCTGTGTTACTCATATGAAACACACAGTATCTGCCTAAACAAGCCGGTAATTTCTGGTAAACTGCGACCAGCTTGGCTTTAAACATATTCATTCTGGATTACAGAACAGGACTTCTAATGTGGCAAACCTGTGCTTTTCCAGCAGAGCTGTAATCAGTGTAATGCAGCACATACAGTGTTTGTAGCCGCTAGTCTCATATCTTACAGGGAAGATAAGAGCTTCAATGGAAAATATCTACTTGCTCCGATAACAACTTTATGTTGACCGGTCACTCCATATTTTGTATTTCACTCTGTAATATTGCTTGTGTTCATACACACTACAGCTCGCAAAAAGAAAAAAACAGTATGATAACACAGCAAGAAGAGACATAGAGTGACAACAAAATGAAGAAAGAAATTATTTGGCAGCAGTTTCTATTTGAAACCTTGCCAGTCATGGTGATGAAGCTATAGTTCATCATGAAAACCAAATACCTAAATATCAGGTTGTATTTGTATATATAGCATTATCTCCATTTGCTCGGATGTCCTCTCTCACATGTAATGAGCATCATTAGCAAGAACAATAAAGGCTGCACCGACTACATTGCTAGATTGGAATTCTGGGACTGTGCTTATGTTAAACTGTAGATATTATCCCCCGAAATGTCTGATGAAACAACAGCTTTGCTGAGTTATGGCTGAGGGGAAAATCAGGGTGAAAAATACAAGACTGGCTGAATGCCTCTCATTTTGCCAAGTGCTCCTCAGGCCAGGACATAACAAGGAAATGGACTGACAGGTTGAAAAAGAGGACAGAGAGGCATCAATGATCTATTGTTTGTAGCCAAGGCACTCCTTCCAACTGCTCTGGCAGCCAATATATCAAAGAAACCAAAATATATTACACCATCCGCACAGAGATATTTAGCTAATACAAATTACGTCATATGTATTTCATTGGCTTAATAAAAACATTAGTTATGTATCCAAGCAAGTATGTCTGAGCACACACACATACTCACACACAGACACACACACACACACACACAATCTGGAATCTATCAAAGCCTCCTATTGCAATTACCTTTGAATGCAGGAAAAATGCATTACCTCTGCGCTGTGAAATGAACCCTATGTTATTCCTACAAGGCTGAGTCTATCTTCCACACTGTGTACTCCCGTATATATCCTGCAGCTGGCTACAGTATGTGACCCTCTTGCATCAGTGCTGCCTTTCAGATTCTAACAGATACTAAATGGATGTTGAGAAAGCTGTTTTGCAATCAGCGGCGAGAGCTTATGCATCATAACGAAACAAAGCTTGTAAAGTGAGCCATAATTCAAGTTCGAACAGATAGCAACGGATCGTTTACACTCACGATCAACGGTATGAGCCAACAGCAACAGCAATAGAAAATCAGTATCAAATGAAATGTATCTCCACTCTCAAGATTCACTTATGCAAGACAATGCGATAATAGGAATCATGTATTAATCAGAAATCGGTGAGCCCATGCTGCATTCAGAGGTGGAAGAAGCATTCGGATCCTGTGTTTAAGTAAAAGTGTCACTTTAATAAAAGCATGTAAGTGTTATTAGCTAAATGTACCAAAAGTATCACAATGGAAAGTGCTTGTATGCCTACTCGGTACTCAACATTGTTCCTATGAGTATAATCATATATTAATGGAATATGAGTACTGATGCATAAGTGTATTCGTAGTATTTCACTACTTTATGCATGGTTGGGTAGTTTAATCTGTAAAGATGCATCATCTCTGGATTTTAATCCCATGTATATAACTGTGATTTAAACTGACACATAAAAAAAAGTAGTGCAAGAGAAGTATGATGTAGCATAAAATACTCTGTTAAAGTATAAATACCTCAAATCTGCACAGAGACTTAGTAAATTATTTACATTGCACCGCTGCTCATATTCATTTTACAATGCAACGTCCATTAAAATGTTTTTCTTTATGTTGATTTGAAATTCAAGTCTTTTTAATACACACAACAGGACAGGACAGCTTTACATGCATTCATAAAACAGATGGACTGGCATGCTCATAAAATATGTAGAGCTATTAATTGTACAATCTGTGATGTGTCGAAGGCCCACATATATGAGGCAGAATGTCAACATAACATGTCAAGGGGCCGTGTAGAAAAGGCAGTTCGGCACTGAAATAATAATGCTACATTAATACTTGAAATGAGCATCATCTTGACAAAGACAAATCTAGAAATATCTCCAGTAAGCCTGCTTGTAGGGTTACATTTACGTGTGAGTAAAAGTGTAACTGGAACTAGCAGAAACACACAACCTGAGATAAAAAAACAATAATAAAAACTCCTGATTCTTGTGATTTAATGGCCTTTCATAATAAACATTTTTTTAAATGAAGATTATTTTTTCTAAAAAGCCATTGTGTTACAAAAGAACCTCACTCCCTTTCTGTCTATTTAAGATGCCTGGCAGAGGTGACATCAATATCTGTTGTTCCAGACCTGGCTAATGGAGAGAAGAGAGACACAACTGTTGTTCCAGACCTCGCTAATGGAGAGACAGAGCTCTTCATTTCCTCCGAGGCCATTCTCATTGTTTAAGCATCCACATCAGCCTTCAGCCCCAACTGCCTCACTCAAGTCAAAAAACACATTATGTGACATTCCAGAAATAAAATAACACAAATTATTAATGAATATAGCTATCCGAAGAGGTGGAATTTGATAACGGTGCGAGCCATAACAGGACATGGCTCAGATGTAGGATGGTCTCTCTCTCTCTCTCTCTCTCTCTCACTCTCTCTCTCGCTCTCTCTCTCTCTCTCTCTCCCTCTCTCCCATTCAAATTCGAGGCATGCTCAAACATCTAATAGATTTTTCCACCCCGGCACACAATTTACTGCTTACAGATTTAGAATTCTCTGGCTTCTGGCCAGTCAGAAGTGAATTAATGATATGAGCACATCAGCGAGGAAAAACAGCTTGTGATTCTCTCTCCTACAGGTCTGAGCATAATGAAGAAGATACTGCCATAAACACTCGCAGCACCACCAAAAAGAAAGGGAGGGGGGGGGGGGGGAACATACCAAAAGAATTGGAGAAAGTGGGGAGGGGTGAGCGAGGTACATAATCAATACAAACACTCCATTCAATTACTTCAGGAAGGATTTTGGACAGTTTGTAGAATTAATTCTGCAGAAGAAAAAAAGCAGGAGGGGAAGCAAATATGTTTGAAGGGCGGAAAGCAAAACAAGTGCAAACGATACAATCTGCCACATATTCTGAATAGAGGAATACAGTGTGGTGACGCGTCTTACAAAAACGCTCTCTCTCTGCCGGAGTCACAACATACCATTACTCTTGTAACACCACGGCACTTTCTCTTTATCTTTTCCAAGAAACCGCTTTACTCCTTCCCACGTTGCAGTCGAAACATAAAACATTTTCATGTGTGATAGTGACTCAAAGTCTCAAATATTGTTCTGTATTGTCACCGAGACAAATCAACCATGAGAAGGCAGCATCTGTCTGTTTCCTTATCGCCAGTTCCTGCCCGCATAAACATTCAGTGACGCTCTCAACAGTCTCTGAAAAGGGACAGAATCTACCCTCGGCATCAAATTGAAATGTTCCGACTGAAATATTGTCGGGATATCAACTCGGGTATATGTGCCAAGCCGCGCAAACTGATCAGATGTTGCATCAGAGGGAAATACAGTGGTGTAAACCCCCGAGGGGCCGAGGCTGTAAAGAATCTTGAAATGCAGCGATATCGCTCCGTGCCTCGCCGGCCCGCTGTGCCTTTTTCCAGCTCAATCGATGTACATTTAGCTCTGATCACAAAAAGTTAAGTACTAGCTTGTCCCAATTCCAGAATACACTGTCATTCCGAGTACGTTCCAAATGTGTGCACACATTTTTTTTAAATTATAATTATTGTTCCACAATACAATGTCCAAAGAAATACGCCTTTTTTCACATGAGACATCTTGTCATAGTAGCATCACCCCAGGTGTTATTAATATAATTGGTGTTGGCTGAATTCCATTTAGCTGCTTTGATTTCAGCTTCCGGGTATTCTGCATGCTTGCTTAACTGCAAAAATAGTACAACGATACACAGTGTGTAATTAGTATGTCGTATGTATTTAGGACACGGTGCATAATGCAGTTTTATGAAGCTCAGTTAGTGGAGAAGGTCGGCCAAGTGGACTTGAGAAAAACACTGCACCCCAAACTGCTCCTCCGGTATGTGTTTGGATAGAGATAGACGGTGCTCTGGGAAAATAATTTATGTTGTGTGCTTAACCTAAAGTATACAATAAAGGTCAGTTATTGAGGATTATACTCGGTAAATGTCATAATGTCATTAATTGTATACATACAGCTTAAGTGATTTTTTTATTCAAATGTGTCACGTCACATTTGACTCTGGACCTTGATAGAGCAGCCAGTTATACTTGTCCTCACAGGGTAAACACAGGTGTTATTAATAACATTAATTATGGCCCTGTTCAATTTAGGTAGGCCAGGGCACTATTGCGCCTGTTGGCTCACCGTGACTCACAGGATAAAATGGGGCCATAATTCATTTTTATCAATTACACCTGTGTTTACCCTGCAACTACATGTCAAAATGTCTGCAGTGAAAGAGGCCTATTGGATAGAAGTCATCAATCAAAGCTCACTGTTTATAGCTTTTAACAGAATAAAGGAGCTGAATGAATAACATGCCTTTCCTTGAAAATGAATAACCGACCTTAACCACCATCTAATTGAATATTCCATGAAAATGATGACATATTTTTTGCGATATCTAATCCATCATCAACCCTCGACTTTACTGGGTTTCACCGGATAGATTTTGTGGGTCAAACAATGGAAGAACAACAGATATCAGATATTAATAAGTCTGATAATGTTCCTTTTGGAAATGTATGGTGTCGTTTACTTACATTTTCGATATTATATATAGTTTAAAAGGTCGAGGGGAGGGGAGACTGCTTTGGTAATACACTGTATATTTTCTCCGCCTGCACGGCTACACGGGTTGTTTTCTCAGACAGCCCTGATCCGCACAGCGCTGGGGGATGAACGAGCTACCGATGATACTTTCGGGGAGGGCAGGAGTCAGGTACACCATCTATGTTCTGTGAATGCAGTAGTCACACACTTTGACCTTGTATAATCCGCCACATCATCTCAACTCACAATCTGCTCACTGGCCTCTGCACTAAAGGCTTCAATTGAAGAAAAACAAGACACAAAACATATTGAGCTTTTTTTGTGAGCAAGAGCAATCCTTTGTTTTTGTATTAATATTATTTTCCTTCTACAGCTCTCTGTTTCTCCTCGCCAAATCCAACAAACTGTATCAGCAGATACAGCTCTCCGGCACTCGGCCTCGTAGTATACGAGCAGAAACCAATTTCGGCAGGCAGCAATGAAAAAAAAATCAGGCCAGTTCTCTGGGGAGAGATAGTGGGGCAGAATGTAAACTTCCCTGGCAAGTCATCCCTGGTGGATAGCACAGTAAAAAAGAAGCTCTAATGCTCAGTCCAATACAAGATAAACTGAGTGGACAGTTTGCCTTACCTGATTAAGTGAATCACATTACAGATTATGTAAGGACTGCAAAGTACAAGACATCACTCTTCATGTACTCCATGAAATGTGTTATTACTGTCCTCTTGGCTCACTGTATGTGGGAAACACTGATTGTGATGTGATTAATGCTCTTTGTGCTGTATGCAGGTCACAAGGAGACATTGTGTCAACTATGTTCATAGTTAGATGATGATACCACTCTCGTGTTTGTAAGTTAAATAAGAGGCTGCAGCAAGCAGTCGGTTAGCCTAGCACAGAGGCTGGAAACATTTATTCTGCCTTTGTGGCAACAACACAGTGACAACAAGAGGAAGAAGTTACTGCACTCAGCCAAGAAATAGTCCACCACATTTTTGTGTAGAGGATAAACAAACAGGATGTTAATTTGTGAGCTTTAGATCCGATATGACAGAGGCTAGCAAGCGGTTTCCCCTTATTTACAGTCTTCCTGCTAAGCTAAGCTAATTGGTTGCAGGTAATATCATCTGCAGTACAGCCATGAGAGTTTATCTCAATGTTCTTGTCTAAATCACGGCAAGAAGACACTGATCTGAATTTTTCAAATGATTTTTTTTCTGTTTGGGGTTTTAAAGGCGTTTGGGAACGTTACATCATTCTCAAGGTCCTCCTATTCCTGGTCGGCTGCACTTTTAAAACACTGCATTACAATGCCTGGCGAAAGCTGTAATTTGAATTATGATCCCAATCATCTCTCTGCCTCACAGGTTTCAGAGTCACAGCTGTCGATGCTGCAGGACAGCAGCAAAGGTCACTCGTTTCTCTAATTAATTACTTTACTTTGTGTGGCCCTCTCTTTGCTTTCACCCTATATGCAGAATTTAGCTTTTGTTCACTTATTAAACCATAATGCAGATCAGGAAAAGAACATGTCGTTTTGATATTTCAGACCCATTTGTCTTGTAATATTTTCTATATGTTGACTGTGAGACAAATCTATGTAGCAGTG
This sequence comes from Pseudoliparis swirei, assembly GCF_029220125.1. Classification (NCBI taxonomy): domain Eukaryota; kingdom Metazoa; phylum Chordata; class Actinopteri; order Perciformes; family Liparidae; genus Pseudoliparis; species Pseudoliparis swirei. The sequence continues at coordinate 17,425,875 of NC_079404.1, forward strand.
CACTTAATTCACATTGTCAGTGTGCCAGGAACAGTTAGGATACGCACTGAGACGAAAGAGAGAGCGGTTTCCCTCGATAACAATGGCACACTTTATTGCTCTTTAGCTCACAATGTTTTTCTGTGCAGCTTGTGGTAGTGCTGCAGTATCCTGTTATGGGGAACAATCCAATTCCTCTGACATAGTTACACAGATCAGCCCGAGAATAGCAATCAGCAAATACATAATTCAAGTGAAAAGAGCGAGCAGTCCCTTCGATCCATTCTGTATACAACGCAAAAAGGAGCATACAGCTGTATCATAAAAAAGTCAGTTTAGTCAATGAGCCGATATTACACAGAATACAAGACGCTTTAAGGGTACTTTTACATCTGATCTGCTGCTGGGGCATGAATATTTCATTCCGGTAGTCAGCAGCATTGCAGTGGCATATTTCATATTTCTATGCAAACCCTTGCTCAGAGTAACGAGCATTTGCATTTGAAGAATAAGTGATATCTCTCCCTCTCTCCCAAACTCCCTGCATCGCTCATATTGTTAGACTGTCAACAACCAAGACCTCAAAGACGTAGTGAACAAACAAACACATGAATAAGTGAGTGTACGCCACTGATTGTCAGTGTGTAGCATGTGTGCATGTGGTCATCTATGTGTGTGTGTGTGTGTGAGGGTGTGTGCGTACGTTTGTGCGTCTCTGGTGCCCTGCCAGAGTCTGAGCCCGTTCTGCTGAGTGGGCAGATTCTCTGGCGGAGTGTCCCATCGGAGTGACAAGTGCATTTAAAAACAGCCTGATGGAGTCATTAACGACAGCGCTGCTCATTAGCAACACACGCACACACATGTACACATGCATACATTACACACACACACAACTCCTCAGTAGCAATGGCGTCATCGTCCGGCAACAGAGAAATCTATACAATCTTGTCAAAACGGCACATTTATAGAAAGCCCTGATATGGAACATAATGTCATTTAAGAAGCCGACTGACACATCTTTTTGTGAAAGCAAGCAATCACACACACACACACACACACACACACTCAAGCACACTGTATTGATTCCTGGAATAACAACAAAGCATCCATTATTGATCCTCTTGTCTTTTTTGTGAATGAGATTCAAGCAAATATCGAGTAATCAAGGGCATTACACACTGAAACACACCACAGCTTCTCTTCCTGGAAGATCAGGAGCAGAAAACAGTACAGGATTCATCAATAAACCACCTTTTTCTGAAAAAAGGCTCATGTTTTCAAGCCCAGAGCAGTTTCACTTCCACAAAGGCTCGAGGCATAAAATGATTATTAAACCTAAATTAATTGAGGATTAGAAAGCTAAATTTTTGGCTTAAATCTGCAGGATACATACTTATAATCTGGCAAGACGTGATAGTATTTCTAGCATGTTTGCTAAGCTACATTGTACCATTATAATCAGTATTAGGCATTACATCACAGCAATGTGAGAGAGAGAGAGGCAAATAACTGGGAAACAGCTTCAAGTGGAACATTATGTTCTTTCTGATTATGAGGCTCAAATGCCAGAGTTTCCTATTTGCATCGGATGAATCATCCGCAGAGACATCCAGCTCTATGTTGGGACTGATTCATAGGAAATGCTGACGAGAGACCCAAAGAACCCGGTGCAGGAATCAAACAATCACCAACACTTAATGGCAGCGTGTACATGATGAATACGCCAGTCAACCATTCAGACACAAACAGCAATGATCCTTAAAGCTCCTGAGATACACAGCCAATTACCATCCCAACTGATGGATAAGACGGCGTTGAAGGAGAAGTAGACTGCGGTTTGATGTGACTCAATTATTTCAAAACATTACTAGCTGAATGATGTGATTTTTGCAATGCTGCCTTTGTTGTTGTCGCACTCTGAAAAGAGCTGTTATACTGTAGGATGATAACGTGTTGGCAAACACGCTGCCATTACCTCTATCCCACCTCTATTAGCGTGATTCTCAGCTCATTATATCGGGAGGAATTCCAACAACTACTGATGAATTACTCCAGTCAAGACAACACTTGTTAAACCAACCAAAGCACAATAAACATAAGCTGATTTATGGTGGAGACGGCACTCAAATACAGAAACATTCAACACAGCAGCCCGGAGAAATTGTAAACACTGCAGTAACCTTTTGGAGGGAAAAAATGCAAACAAAAGAAATAACCTTAAAAAAAGACAAAATAAATGTGGGTTTCTGCTGACGCTCACCCAGCTGTGCCCTCTCCCGTTGGACATCCTTGAAGTTGAGTCCGCTGGTCAGGGTGCTGTCCCGGTAGCGGTGGAGGGCCTCCCGCATCCCGTTGGTCCCCAGCTCCCGAAGCACCGAGGGTTTGAGCGGCTCGGCCTTCAGACAGTGGGTCCATCCTGAGAAGTCCGGTACCGTCCACTTCGCCAAGTCCTCCAGCCGCACAACCACCTTCTCAGACACCGCAATTACCTCGTGCTGAAAGGAAGCGGAGGAGAATCCCAATTACAATCAGCACATGAACCATGTCTAGGTCATGGATTATTTCATTTTGCAACAGTTTGAAACAATTTTGTTGAACAGACGAATACATTTGTATAGCTTGAAATCGGCATGAAACCTATTTTGCTCAGTAAATAATTGCACAAACAATTTGTGATTAAAAGAATATACTAGTGTACTCGTGCCAACATGCCATTTTGAGCATCCAATTTTATATTTTAGCATTTCTTTTCTCACATTTTCAGTTCCCCTTTAAACAAATAAACAGTGAATGTTTACATTATACTTGAACCGCTGTTACCTACGGAAACATATCGCTCTCAAATAATGTGCACTTTTTCTCTCATTTTAAACAACCTTTGGATACTTTTTGACTTGATTTTTGCTGTTTTTAAATCTACCAAGTCAAGTACAGCCTTTAATTCAATAAACGGTGGGTTAGGAGGTTGGTAATGGGTAGTTTTGTTTACAATTATAGCTCTGCTTTGAAGCACAGAACTTGTGTTTGTCTTCTGTGTGCTTCTACATTGGTACACTGAGTATGTAACAGTGGTGAGAGAAGTATGCAAAACCTTTATTTAACTAGACGTAGAAATGCCATTATCTAAAAATACCTCCTGTGTCAATGTGGAATACATGTTTGATGCTTATACAGTACACTACTGGTTAGAGAAATGATATACCTGTACTCCTGCATCATACTGATATATTTTAATGTAAAATCTTAATCAGCAAAGTAACTGTAGTAACCATAAGTGTAAAACATTCAGTGGACTCCAAGTAGAACAAGTATATAGTTCAAATGAATATATTTAAGTACATTTGTTGAGTAAATGTACTACTTACCAGTGGTACATTATGTAGTATAAACTAAACATAATCAGGGTGAAAATAATAGGATTAAAATGAGGATACAGATCGGAAACAGAAGCTTGTAGAAGTAACAGGACAAACAACAGGGCGTCCATATTTATCAACTAAATTGATTTGTAAGTCGAATAGCATTACGGCTGTGGATGCACATTAATGTAAGTAAATTACTGCACCATGAATATGGATGACGTGCGATTGCTGAATCTAATTTATGCCAGCAGCTAAATCAATGTCAATGGGGACGTAGATGTTTTGAGACTTTTTGATTAGCATTTAGGAAGCCCGGCTGCCGATGTTCACCGTGAATGTTGAGATCTGTATGCTTTCAGCTCAGCGGCTGTGTTTACACCTCGAGAGTGTAGAGGAGTAGAGGAAATGTAATCTGTTAGAATGGGAGCGTGATGATTGAACAGGAGAAAGCTGTGAGCCAGTGGTCTCCCTCACATACAATAAAATAAATACAACACTGTCAGAAAACTACAGATGTAAATCTATTGCAGTGGTGTGCATGGCTGAATAACTGTGGCGCTTTTGTGTACATACTTTATCCCGTTCAGCTTGGCTTAATACGATTTGCTCTCAGTGTGCCCTTCAACCTTCTTCTTTTTTTCAGGTTGATTCAACCCCGTCTAATAACTCACATACTTGAAGAACTACAAGTCCAATGTAGATGCAAGGAAGCAGAATGTGTTTCCATTCGAAGGGCTAATGGCTGAAGTGCTTGTTACCGACAGAGTGGAGTAGTGTGCTGGAAGATGGCTATTTCAGAAACAGGGAAATCTGGAGGACAGATGTGTGCAGGCAGAAATGCAGACACTCTGAGTAGATCTCTGATGTTTACCTTGGTTATCTACGATTTACCACACGTATGTCCGCCTGTACATGCATCCCCTCAAAGAGCCTGTATACTACTGACATTAAAATAACACTCATTTACTCATTATGGATATATTTACACACCGTATGCATACATGTAAAAAGAGAGGGGGGGGGGATGCAATAAAAGCTCAAACTATACGATCCAATAACATTTAAAAGGACAACTCTGCAGTAAATCCCTCCGATACGGAGCTTAAAATGTCAAGTTTTGTTGATCTTTTGTCTTTTTGAGCTGCATTTCCCGTGTTTAAAAAAGTTATTTCAAAGTGTTCCTGTTATTCCGTCGCCATATTACAAAAACAAATACACGAGCATGACTCTTCAGCGTTTCTGATTCACTCTGAGTGCTCTGTCTATACAATTACCCATATTCAGTTCTCACATCATCTGCAACTACAGGCATATCAAATCCCAACCAGTTGGAGACAGCATTTCCTTATAAAGGAAAAGCCTGTGAGGGATAGCTTGATATAGCTGTGCCTCCCCTCACTAAGTAGAAACATCAAACATGGGTTTTCGGTCTTCTTATAATGAGCTGTCTTCAGCTGTCAAGTGGTGGTGGGTGGTTGTAACTGGCTTTCCATGCGATGAAAAACTGACTGCCGTTTCTACCTTCAGAAAAGCAAGCCATTTGAATAATATAGAGCAGTAAAATAGCATTCAGCCTGCAGCCAATAACCACACCGTACTGTATCTCTACAGAATGTGCTACTGTAGTTTGATGCAATATACTGGCAGCGCACGGAGAAACATAACCATGAAATATCTCAGTTGAGTCCATTCGAAAAACAAAAATAATGCACTGAATGTTTTGTGGGCTGATGTGTGAGTCAAACAGCTATACTTCAAGGAATTCAAAAGCACACCGGAGCGTGAGCACGGAAACAGCAAACCGTAAAAACACACAGCCATTCCCTCCATATCAATCAGCTGAATGACACGCTGCCTTGTGTGAGTGTCAACAGATCCTGTTTGGGGACTTGTTCGGCTTGAGAGCAAAACACAACAGGTGAGAGCAATTCAGCAGCTGTCAACACAGTCCAGAATATAATCAGTCTATGAACGGAGCTGCAACAGGCCGCATCCATTAGCTTTCTTTTCCTTTTCTTTCCTTCACCAGCCAACTTTGCGCCGGCTGAAGTCTGTGGGCTGCTGTGTGATGAAAGCTCGTACAGTCAGGAAGCTGCATACCCGCTTGGGGTTTGCGCGGGTCGTGATTTTTGATTGAGAAATGCTATGGCGAATATTGAATATTTAGAACAAGAAATTGGGCTGTGTTTCCATGGAAAGGGGTTTGTGGGAACTAGTTATTGAGAAACGATCACAACAACAGCCCGGTTCCCGTTTGCCTCGACAAAATACAAATAAAAACAGAAGAATTTCTACCAATAACGAGACGAAACGGCTGCAACTAATGATTGTTTTCATTAATGTGTCATTAATACTGTATATTATAGATAATATAAGCTAATAAGATGAACCAAAACAACACTTCATCTTACTTATGTTTGTCCGACCAACAGTCCAAAATTCAAAGCTATTCAATTTACAATCACATAAAATGACAATTATATTACTCAATGAGTCAATTTACAGAAAATGTATCTGCAATTGTTTTGATAATCAATAACACGTTTGAGTTGTCTGTTTTTTTAAAGTTGTATTCATTTTCTGTCAAATCAATTAATTGACTAAGTCCTGCAGCACATTACACACACATTAATCAAACCAGCGGCATTCATCAGATTTGGGGTTTAATAGCTGTGCTTCAGGAACCTGCCCGTCTGTAAATGTAAATGCTGCCCGTCCACACTGTGCTGTCATTTCCAGTTAGGCAGCTGATAGTTCAGCAAAGCGGCAGACACCGCCAGCAGGCCACTTGATAATATAGGTCAGAGGACTGCGAGCCCCCAGCCAAGAGGTGACACTACACATCAGCAACATACCAAACGGCCCGGTGTCATTTCAGACGCATTCAGAGCATTTATACACTCTGAAATTGAATCCCGTACTAAATGACTTAATGTGTTACCAGAATTGTACCTCGACTATGTCAATAAACGTGCGCGTTCTCCAACTGCTTGTTTTATGATCGAGTTAAAATGCAAGGTGACACATTAACAGCTGAATGCTACATTCTGTCTCCGTTCTTCTATCAATAATTCATGTTATTACTGCAGCGGCAAGATATCTACAAAAACATTACGGAGTGAATTTATTGCTATGACTGCACATAATGGAGCCGAAAGTGGGGGGAAAAACAGACTTCTGGAGATAACTCTGTTCCAGCAAAGCCATGACTCAAGCAATCTCATTGAAATTAAAATCCATATCATTGAATTTGGATGGATGCGGCAGTGCACTGGTGGCAAAACAGCACATGAGGGACGTTCCCGATTCTGTACACGGTGATCCAATTAGAAACAATGCAGCCTTAAGTATTCCATATCACTCTGAACAATTTCACTGCGAGAACTCCACGCCACTGTGCGCGGACAGTGAGGGAGACATTCCTGACTGTCAGCGTTCTGCGGCGGAACGTCTCATCGCTCGGACAGGACTTTCAGTTCGGGAGTCAAGGGGTGCACGCTCCTGGTGGGTGTCTTTCTATATTGTGGGTACACACACACACACACACACACACACACTGACACAGTGTTCCTGTCATGCTGGGAAGGTTTCAGCCTGCTGCCTCAGAGAGGTCAGCACTGGAATTCCTAAGGCCAAAGGAGATTAGTAATTGAGTAATGGACATGGTGACATGGACAATGAGGAGACAGAGCAGAAGAAGGAGAGGGAACGAAAGAGCTGGCGAGAACGAGACTATGAAACACAATATGAGTTCATTATCTATCTCCCCTCCCCATGACTGACCTTGGCTTCAGTGTCCCAAAACAAACTTATCTAGGAATTAAAAGGGAGCTCTGGGGAGTAAGCCGGGGACAATTGAATTAGAATATGTTTTTACGAGAGTGCCTCAAGACTAGAACGAGTTCAAGGTACAACATTTAAAAAGGTGAGAATCATTGTACATAATGTTCTGCCACTTAATGCATGCAGTTTATTCATATGCATAAACGTTGCTGTAATATCTGCAGGGGTCCTGAACTCATCTTTTATTCACTGATTCCATTAAGAGATTGCACTCACATGAGCCGGGGTGATATATGAACTTAGCATTCTTTCACGGTGAAAATGACAGGAAAAAAAGGAGAGCGATAACAGGAGTTTTCAAAGGCTTTCCGAAAGTGGGTGAGGCATCCATCATGTAAGGTGACACCACAAAAAAAGCTGCGTCAGCTCCCTTGAATCACAGCAGCTTTGTACTCTCGTATTTTAACAAATGCACAAACACAAGAATAAAAAACAGATTGAACGCTTGATGATTCGACACGCTCTAAATAAGACACACAAGAGAAATATTGGCTGGAGTACTAAGCAAAAGCTTCTCATCTGCGGCTGTATTCTCCTCAAAGGTTATAATAACGATACACTGTAGCTGGGGTCACTGGAGTCATGCATCAAGGCAAATGTGTGCCTGTTCAAGTGGTTAGGCAATGACAAAGTGGGAAAAAACTGGCTAAAGAGCATCAAAAGTCTCCTGACAATCTGACCGCTGCTGTAACATGTCATTACTCAGGCTGCAGAGACACAACACAGTGTGGTGAGAAGAATCAGGAGACTGTGAAGGATGGGAAATGGGAATGACAACTCCTTAACCAAATGGGAAATATTAGCGCTTTTTTTTTTGTTGAGTCTTTGAAGTCCAGGGTATTCACTTTTAAAGGTTTTAAATTACACTATACTAAAAAAGAGCTGGCAATAATTTACATGCTATTCCAGCAATGGTGAGGAAGGAATTCACTGGAGGGCAGTGTTCAGAGTTAATGACTTGTTCTGCGGCAGGAGGAGGCTACACATGCACGCTAAAAGCCCCCCCCCCCTCTCCCCTCCAACCACCTAAACTCCTGCTATTGTTGTGTGAATGAGGAAATGTGGTATAATCTGCAGACTAGACAAGACACGGCAGTAGTTTGGATGTTCTGCAAAAATATCACTGTAAAAGTTCTGCAAAATTTCACTATAACATTTAAACTCGAGTCATTTGGCAGAACGACCTTATCCATCAAAATGCTGGTCGCATATCTAAGCCACTTACACTTAACTCAACCAGCATCCCAGATGCCTGAATTACCCATTCAGGGTTTTTCCCCTAGGAAAAATCAAAGAAGCAGCAAATGAATACAATCTAATTTCCCTACAAGCTGGCTTTCCAAGCACTGAAACACATGCATGGACTACTGCCATGTACTGAAGAAATGGCTCTGGACGCATGCCAAAGTGTTTTCCACAGCAATCAATACTGGCCTAGTGCTGCAGTCCCCAGCCTGTCAGTGTGTGTGTGTGTGTGTGTGTGTGTGTGTGTATGAATGTGTGTGTGCCAATACCTTGTCAGCTACAGGGACAGAATAGAGGAGAAGAGAGGTCAGATGAAATCAGAGGTGATGATAATAGCACATTAATATAACATGATCCAGAAATATCCTCAGCAGTTGTGAATTCCCATGAAGAGCGCCTTGCTGTATTTGCACTAAAGTATAGTGTAAGATAAGCATAAGTAATTAACCGCCTGGAGCAGAGTATACAATAAGTGGGTGTTATCTACAACAGCTCTCTCCTGAAACGAGGGGTCCAGAAACAGAAAGCGTTGCACACCAGCAGGAGGGGCGAGCGATTTGCAGTAAGAAGAAGTAATGTGTCACTCAATGAGTTTTAAAACACATGTGACTGTTTAGTCAGTGGCAGTTTGCAGGCACACAAATAGAGCAGAGGCCCAGTGGAGGGTTTGTCATAATGGGTGAGCAGCTCGACACAAAGCCTGTTTAAAGAGCAAGCAGAGCTCAACTGGTGGGGGTAAACACTGCTTGTCAGGCTGAGATACAATGAAAAATAGAGCTTCCTCCACATATGGAGTTAATAATTAACCCAGAATAAACAAAATACAATAATACATAAATAGACTTGTCAAATTTCTCTGGATCTGTTCGCCAAATATCCAGCGGACAGAGGCCCTGAGGGGCTCTCTGTATATTCAATGAATCACTATTTCTATTTCCAGCCAAAGCTGACTGGATTTAAAGCTGGCTGCATTTAAAAAGGAATTGACCTCCAACCCTGTGACAGAAGAAAAATAAGCACAGTAGGTCATGGGTTGGTTCCTCTTGTCACCGCACAGCAAAACATGGCAACACAGCGCAGGAGAGGCTGAGAGCAAACAAATACCTGAGAAATAACCAGGAAATTACATCATACCTCGGCGCTGAGAACACAAGTGAATCAGTAATCCAATTCCAGTGAGCTAGTTCAATATGAGGCTATTCTGATGTTTTTGGAAACAGTTGTGCCTTTTGGGTATTTGGGGGATATTGGGCTTCAGCCTTAAGATAATATCCTATGAGATGTAATCTCACAGACAAAAAAAAGGAGAAACACTGTCCTGGTTGTTTACATGTCAAATGTTAAACATGCTTCTGTTTTACGTGTGAAAATATTTGAAAGTCGTTGTGAGAATAAATGTCACGAGCCTCAAAGACACCAGGTTGTGGCTTTACCTCACGATGTGTGTTGTGAAAATAACACACTTCCTGAGCGCTGCATGTTATCAAGTTCATATCTGCGTGTGTAACCATTCGATAATTTGAATTCAGTTACAGATTCACAGAGTAACTCCACCGCCATTAATCTGTCTCTAAACACTGCTCCAGAGGAAACAGTTGTAATGTGAGCTTTATAAACTCCGCTTCCCCGCGGAGCCATAAATGAACTCCTCTCTAGTGGTTACATTTTAAAAACAAATAGTCTTGTCACACACACATCACTCAGATTTAAACAGCTGATGAGTTCAAAGTCACAGTTTTCTTTTTGTGAATCTGGTTTACCCTTCCTGTTTGTTTTTGGGATTATAGGTTGCATCTGTAAGCACTAGCTGACTCACACAGTGCAGATTACTGTTATGGGGCAAAGTCAGCGAGAATCTGAATGGGCTCAGTGAAGGTCATAAACTGACATGAAGTTGTCCAGGCAATTTCCGCTGTGTAATACAGTAAGTAGTCCGATTTGCTAAAGAGCAGGAGGCCTGACAAGCCCTTTAATTGAGATCAGCCGGCTGACACCTACACTGCACTTAAAACATATCATCCTTAATTTGTATTATTTCATTGTTTGGTTTATTCTATTAGAAGACTGCAACTTCAAAGCATGTGCCATGTGTCTCTGGTGCGCGGCAGGATTGTGTGCTGTGATGCAAGTTGCTGCATAATTCATGCAAGCAGATAGATTGTATTCCTCTTCTGCTTATGCACTCTGTTGTTGAATACACAAACCATACCTCTGGAATTTGATCTGCGTCACCGTTGCAATCGCAGAACCTTTTCTGATTCAAGATTCAAGTTTTTTATTTGGCATTTGTGCCCAGACCAACAATCCATCCAGAGTCAACAGTTTAGAAATAACACTATGATAAGAAAGAAAGAAAAAATACAAAATATATAAGAATAATACACTATACAGACGGTGGTAATATGTACAGGGACAAGAAATGTGCTTGTATACCGTTTTAAATTCCAGATAGTAATAATATGTCACATATTGCCCATGATAAGTGTCGTGAGGTAGTGTTGGTTTAATTTTTCCAATAAAAAAACAACCCCAAATAGACTGGAATGTAAGCACTTTGAAATGCAAATAAGTCTTTGGGAAAGGGGCGGAGCCGGCTTGTCGTTGTGCAAGTGTGGCCTTGGAATCGGCGGTGCATGCACTCCAAGTAATTACTAAATAATTGCAGCGTGTTAGAGGCTAAAGCGAGAGGGCTTCGGGAGATGATACCCGTTCATAGAAGAAGTCTGCCACAAAGATGATAGCTTGTCTAAGCGACAGCCCATACATAGCCACCTTTCTAAGGGGAAATGTGATAGCCACTCTTATTACTCAAGAGGAAAGAATGTAAGTAAACCATCAGCGGAAGAGTCGAGTACAAACACGGGCTTTGTCCTTCCCCATAAACAATATAACAGCAGCAGAGAATAATTTCCATCCAGCCGCAAGTGATCACAAGCAGAGAGTAGTAATTAAAGTGCTGTAGTCGCTGGTGGAGGGATATCGGGGGGAGAAAAACAACACAGCATTTGTTTCACAGCCGAACTCTCAATATCTGAGTAATGCCATTCAGCGATGTAACCGGATCACAAGCGCCACATATGGCCACAGTCAATCATAACTATTGCTTTTTTCTGTGCCAACAACAGCGTAATGTAACACGGGGGCGTTTTTTTTAAGTGCCGCCTCATATGAGAGCTGACAATATCACATTGTTGAGGATGGAAAACATAATATGCAAAGCAAAGTAGTTACAACCTGTCGGCGTTGGCCGTGTGTGTGTGTGTGTGTGTGTGTGTGTGTGTGTGTGTGTGTGTAGACGTGTGTGTGTGTGTGTGTGTGTGTGTGTGTGTGTGTGTGTGTGTGTGTGTGTGTGCGCTCTCTCCGCCACGCTCTCTCCGACTCGCTCTGCCTCTTTCCACATCAGGCGGCATTACAACATATCTAATAACTATGTCGTTAAGAACGATCTGAGCCTGGTTGACCCCACGCATTCATTACTGTTTCGCAATTTCCGCCCATATGTCAGCGTTTGACACGGTTTACCAAGAAATGAAATGACAGAGCCATACGCGCTGGATTCTTGCGGATTTTACCCCCTTTATAACACAATTAACCCCATAGAGCGCAGCAGCAGTCTTATTGAGCGCAGCTGGACACGTGCACATTCAGCAGTTGACACCACAATAGGCAGATATAGGTTCACTAAAACTAGAGAACAAATATGATAAATAGTAGGTCAATCATTTAGCTGCTCGGGCACATCAATGTCAGTATTGATGGACGGAGAGCACACATGCACTGCCAACTCGTAATGCAGTAAAGATGCTGGTTAATGAAACGCTCGCCAGCCAGGCTAGAGCACAGATAATAAAACACGTCGAAACCACCAATCATTTCTCATTATTAATTATCAATATATAGCCTTACCTCTCCGTGGATGACCGTGCGTCCCTGGGGGGTATCCTCGGGTAGAAAATAAAGTTTGGAGCTTGATAAAAGTTGCTTGCTTGTTCTTTCTTCCCAGAGCAGCTGAAGCTCCGCTATGCAAATAGGATCCTCCGGTTTACATCTGACGAAGAAAAAGTCTCCGAGAGACAGAATCCTTGGTTTGCCGTCCCGGTGAAATTTAAAGGCTTTATAGAATATATATGGTCCATGTAAACTGCAAGACGAGCCCACCCACTGTTGAGGAAACACAAATGGAGAAATTAATGAATGGCTTATAAACTCATTTGGTAAACAAATCGTGTCTTAAGTGGACACAAACGTTTAAAAACATCCGTGCGTAATTACGCACGGTTGGCAAACATCACATCAAGCCATCTCAGTTTTCTGCACATAATTATTATCATGTAACTATTTTTAATGTTCAACATATGACACAGATGTGGTCATGCTAAAGGTAATGTGGTAAACTTTTGTGGATTAGGCACGTGAGTACGTGTTACAGTAAATGGCGATTAGCGCAATGCGAAAATAAAATAAATAGACGGTTGATAACAAACGTTACCTTCAGTGAGTTCGGCTCCATCTCGACGTTATGAATTGATTAAACTCAACACGCTCTCCAAACTTGCTGGCTTGAATGGATCGCGAAGGTCCTGCAAGGGACATATTCCTGTAGAGTTTAAAACATCGTGTATAAGTCGATTACGAGTGCTGGAAAACATATGTTGCGGTAAATAGACTGCATGACATATTCTAAAAGTGCGTGTGTTTATTTATTAAAGTAAATATATGACTGTGGTTTTTTGGGAGCATTTCTATGAGACGCAATCACGTATTCAAACAAAATATTGACATATAATCATACACACACATAATATTCAGGCATCAAGAGATAGTAGTTATATTAAAAAAATACTAAATACCGTTTTCGGAAAATGATCTGTCCATAGAAGCTTCATTTGTGCTCATAAACTGTGTTTATGGGCTCTTCCGAGTCCTTGTGTCTTCCAGGACTTCTGTAAAAGACGTTCACTATGAAAGCACATTTCTCACAGTAATGACACTGAGGCGCTTGCTGTGGATGCCTTCAAGAAACAATGTTACATGAAAGTTAATAGGGCTATCAAATGATTCCTCAAAAGGCGACGCGGGACCCGTGAGATGCCGGCTCCGCTTCCAGCGGGACTTGCGACGCTGCTAGAGCTCCGGTGCGCGGGTTGGCGTTATAATACTGCACATAATGCCCTTTTTATATATAGGCTATATATATATATATATATGTTTGAGCATGAAAAGACACAATTTGGCCGAGTTAGAAAGCGGGGCGTCACGAGACAGAATTCACGAGGCGGTCCATTATGCAGACATAAATCACCCGAAGACGCTGACCTTGTGAAGCCGGCGGAATAAATGTGACACGGGTTAACACGTTTGCACGATCGAAGCCTTTTTATATATATCATTGTGTTGATTCATATTTATTCGGCTTCCATGAACACCGGGAAATAACAAAAGGTGTTCCGGGACCAATAGGAAACCGCGAATGATCCAATATAGCTATTGTATTTCTATAAAGTTGCACACACTTCACGGTCTATATTTACATGCGTGGGACTCATTGTCCTTCCTGAATGTGTCAGCTGTATTTTATCGGCTGTCTGGAATAAACAAAGTGTGGCGCAGTACCGGCTACGTCCACGGGGCGGTGCTGTTTCCACACCGCTCTCCACCCTTTGCCCTGCATTTATCCACTACTCCGATCAAACAGCATGCAACAGCGACATAGGCCTAGTTCTGACACCAGCTATTACAAGAACACTATTACGCAATGCGCTTTTTTTCTGAAGTGACGGGAGAGCATACAGACAGGCGCATTGATTCACATCCAGTTAAGTGTTTCCCTGTCTAGTAAACGGACCTGTGTATTTCTCTTCTGGTTCTCCATGCCGTTATAAATGTCTGTCTGTTCGTTATCAGAAAGACATATAGTCTCATAAGGCTCATATATTATGCCTTTTACCTTAATGAGGTGCCATATATCATTAGAATACATAACATAATACAAAACATGCATACAAACATAATACAATATGGAACATTTCAGAGCAGGATCATGATTTCAGCGATCAAACATTTAAATTTCACCTTCAGTTTCTCTTCTCTGCCCTCTCTATTCAAAGAACATGATGTATTAATTCTAAAATAGCCGCAGGCAATGTTCTGTGAAGCTTTGATATTGTTAGTACAAGTTCAGTGCATCAGTTTAAAACAAGAAAGAAAGTGGATTACACAGAGGCTCGTTGTCTTACTGCTGCAGTGTTAGAATCCTGCAGGGAATCTCATATGAACCATCACTCTTAAGTGTTACCTCTCCTGGTTTCTCTCCCAGCCATTTCAGTGACTGAATCAATGGGGTTGCATTGTTAATGGCAGCCACGATAATGAAGTCCCTGGTTAATCAATGGCACCACGAGAGCTCTTATCTGGCAATTGCAAGTGTTTGCTTGTCAACACCCAGGGCCGAGAGCAACGCTGAGATGCTGATATTGATGCCGATTGATGTGAGTTGAGCTTCATGTTGATGCAATCTTTATGGGGAATAAATAAGGACAACTAGCGGTGGACAAATGTGACGATTCAATGTCAAAATATTGGGAGCGTCCTTCTCAAAACGGATGCTGCATGTTTACTTTAAAGTCTAAATGTTTGATCTCGTCTGCTTCTCTGTATCTTAACATATCTTTGTGATCAGGCAAGATCGCAAGAAGCACTTCAACAAGATATGTTTACATGGTTTAACCTGGCAAGTTAATTCAAAACATGAACATAATTCATTAATTTACAATAATAAGGGTTCTACATTAGTCTATAGATGCATAAGTAGCTTGAGGAACACACTGTCAGCCATACTGAACATTAAACATTAATTTCAGGCGCACCGGTTACAGCTCAAATCCCCTTAAGTAAATCTGAACGTAACCCTCTTTAAGTCCAGCCACTTATGTGGGGTGTGAATCTTGCAGAGGGAGTTTTTTTCTTCTTCTTTCTTTCACTCCAGACTCCATTTATATTCTCAAGCTGTTTTCCCACTTTTGCAATCACTGCTTGCAAAATTGTTTATTGGGACATTTTTCTAAGTGGCTAAGTGAAATAAGACACAACTTGTTTGTACCACTAATAATGTTGTGTGTTGACTGCATGAGAGAGCAAAGAAGCCTTAAAAAAGCTCCACAATGGAAACACTAAAGGCTTATTATGGGAAATATTGTTTAAAACTGGAGAAAAAAACCTGAGGCAGGAGCTTGCATTCGTGTTGCTAATGGCAGACACGTACGATTTTTGAAGCACAGGTGTTCCACATTCTCCCAAATGGGGCAGCCTCAGCAGGGAGCCACACATGAGTTTGGGAAGTCATCTTAAAGTATTAGAGCTGGAGTTAGTTACTGTTACAACCGCAGCAAAGAAATACAAATGGCGTTAAAAGAAAAAAGGCATATTCCTACATAATTTTGACCATATGCTGACATGTCTTAATTATGAATATGAATGTTAGAATGCCTTTAACATATAGTATGGGAGCTACAGGTAGGAAATTAACTCCAAAAGAGCTGCAAAAAAACATTAAATCAACCTTTTGATGGTCCAACACAGAAGACAGCAAAGGGAGAATGATATATTTGTATTTCTTCATTCCTTTGAATAAAAAACTGTTAATTAGGCTTATGAGCCTTAATCAAATGATAGAAATGTTCATTTAGTACACTTTTGGCAATCTCCATAAATTTGTCCCCATTAAACTGCCAAGCAATGTGCAAAACAAAATAAATACAACATTCAACAAAACATAAATTAGTTTATATATATATATATATAAGTACAATAAAATAAAATTAATTAATGGTTGTCATAAAACAGTCCAATCTTTGAATATTCCTGACTTTTATTCCAAAAACACAATAAATGGAATTTGCTTTATAGTCAAATCTGGACACAGACGCTGCACCACACCCAGTGATGACAGTGAAGTCATTGTGTGATATCTCCAATAACGTCACATTAACAATGAATCACATACTACAGTGTTACAATTGTGTTGGTCTAATAAACTCACTGTACACGACCCGCCACAAAGCATGTTAGAAACTAGCAGGTGAACGTAGTGAATGAAGCATTTAGCGCCGATCGCAGAAGTTTCCCTTTAGAAGTGAGTAAAACTGGACTAAAAAGTGAATACACATTGGACTTAGATTGGTCAGATGACCAGAACGTTTACCATATTAACTGAAAAAGTGATAATATGAATGTGACGGTTGTGTTTCCAGCTTGTTTCCACTGCCCTCGATTGACAATCAGTTATTGCAGGTTTGAATTATAGGCTTTATAGAACAATTCTTACCAGTATTACTTACTCATCACTATATATTCATCCACTACAGCTTAGAAATGTCTGAACATAATATTGATATAATAATTTTAACAAATATGCAATGGAATAATGTTACATGGATAAACTTTTTATGTTTATTACTATACATTGTCATTTTTCTATGGAAATATTCAATGTTGTACCATTAATATTTATTTGTATCAGATGTTGGAGCTTTTTTTCCTCCAATAAAATATCATTCGACTGTGAGTTTTCATTTATCTCAAGTTGTCTTAAAAGAACAGTGTTTATAGCATTGAGGCCGGGGGTAGGTCCAGTGAGACTAAATATCTGGAACATCTGGAACATCACAACAATTCATGTGCTATGATTTAGTGCATGTATATTGAAGAAGCCCTGCAGTTGTATCAACATCTGTATGCTATCAACATCTGTATGTTATCAACAACTGAGCGTCAAATCAAATGAACACAAATCAATTGAATAATCTCAACAATATTTAGTTTTTTGTTGTTGTCAGTTTTAGTAAAATAAATCAATAATAAATCAATTTATTTTCTCATTTCAAGAAGAATTGGGGCTGGAGCATCATTAAATAAATAAAATGTACTTGTTATGGAATTTTCCTCGCCCTGTAGCTTTTAAATTCAATTCATTCAGGTGTAATGTCAACCAAAAAAGCAACAATATCTATATTTCTTTCATGTGTGCAGTGACTATATCTGTGGTTATTGAAACCACCTGTTTCAGCTCTACTCTCCTCTCTGTTTACATAATTGTTGGGCAGTGAAACAATGTGTTAGGATTCTGTTGGATTCATCATATTGGGCTCTTACATTGTTTATTTTATGCGCTTCATTTTGGATTTGAGTGAGTACGTTAGCTCAAAAGATTTGTGAATGTTTCATATGGCTCTTCACATCGACGCTTTTAATAATCGCCCCGGTCTCTGAACATATGAGACTTGCTGGTTTTGAACTGCCCAGGGAAGAATGAACAAATAAAAGTCCTTTATTGATTAAAGGCTCTGGTTTAGCTGTCCACATTTTTATTCTTGGAGGACGCTGTGTGAACATCACTTTTTTGACTTAACCCTTGTGTTGCCTTCGGGTCATTTTGACCCGATTCAATATTTAACCCTCCTGTCGCCTTCGGGTCAATTTGACCCGATTCAATGTTTAATGTCGGTGTTCTTTCGGGAGTCAACAAACAAACATAAAGTACCTCACACTTAAACTTGGAAAACAATATTAATTCTAATAATTTTCTGGAGATTTTAATAGCTGGGGTCATATTGACCTCAAGGGTAAAATATGTTAGTAAATATAAAAGTAACAGGAGGGTTAAACATTGAATCGGGTCAAATTGACCCGAAGGCAACACAAGAGGTTAAGTTCTTCTCAGAAAATTCAGTCTTCCAGTCCCTCCCTTGTGCATCTCACTCAAGTCACAATACACACTGTGGATTGGCTGAGTTGCATCACGTGAGATGATTTATTCCGCATGCAATTGGTCGGTAAAAAGACGAAATCGTTCTTAATTATCCATCGGTTATTGGTCCATGTCCTACACACTTGGCACACGGAAGTATTTCAACTGGTTGCAATCTACAACATCATCAATAGATGACACCAAATCCTACACACTGCACCTTCAAAAAGTTGTTGGGGTTTAATTATAATTCTTTGGTGGGGGGAGAAGTACTATGACTCAATAAAAAACACACTGTAAAAGTTTGACTTATTGGAAACATATTTTTTCAACAAATTGCATTGCTCATGGCCAAAACTCTCCCTCATCCATTTCTCTTTAAATGTCATATTGGGATCCAGATTTGTAATGCTACTGCCAGGCATTATTAAAACACAGATGTCTAAAGCAAGAACACTTCTGAGGAATTAGGGCAACACACTCCGTTTCCTCCTAATTCCACTTGCACAATTGCATTACCCAGTGGATAACTACCATCTATCATCAGTGGAAAGCCCTGGGACATTAAAAATCCATCAAGTAAATGTGTCCACAGGAACACGTTTCAATAGTAACTCTACACCTCGGTCTTTGTGCTGCTGTAATCACAATGGCCCTCGTCTGCAGCGCGACTTTAGGAAAGATAACAGGAGATCGGAGTGGTGTCGCGGTGCTAATTTTAGCCTCTTAGACTCATTATAACACAGTGTTACATTTCTCTCCATTCAATCACATGTGAGTCCAAGTCAACAGCACGTGCACACATGCAATCCAATTAGATTAGCGAACGGATCACTTCGAATCAGGACTTCAGTTTGATATGTTCCTCTGGAGGCTATTTGAGAGGATTTCTTTGTATCAGCAGGTGTCGGCCAGTGTACTCTTGGCTGCATATTAACTGATTTAGCTCATCTGTGGAGCAGGGATATCTTCAAAACATCAAAGGAGTTGCTGCATGCAGTGAATTGTTGGGATTATTATGGTTTACAGCACCAAAATCCTCTTGAAAGAAAACCACATGTATCTCTTTTAATCATCTAGTATCACACTTGTTTATCTGAGCCATACTTAATTATGTCGTATGCATACGTTTTGCTTTCGGCAATTCAGTTACAATATACAACATTGAGGTCCGTCACTTCCAACCAATTATTGTATCGATGCATAGGTGTGGTTATTCACTTATCACTTATTGTACATGTTAATGTGTTCGGCGTAGTGATTTACAAGGGAAACATTGGTTGGGCCGGTCTGGATGTCATGCCAATGAACTAATTGCCTGCAAAAAACACAATTTCACATTAGTGGGCCACTATTACAGTTGAATTGTTTGATAATGTCAAGTGAGTCATTTTATTAGGCGCCACACAAATATAATCATGCAGCAGGCCGACATGAATTTGAGTGTATACAAGTGTTAACATCACTATGGGTTTTAGGTTATTACCGGCGCAGCAAATGTAAATGTGCCTCATTGATCGAGAGTGCTCCTCTGAATCAGAAATGTGCAAACCGCAAACAAAATAGGCTGCTTCATTCCCCTCCCATGTGCAAACACATCAGGACTCTCTCTCTCTCACACACACACACACACACACAGACGCACACAGCCCCACACGCACGCATGCACACACACACACACACATAGGCACACATGCAGTCGCATTTGATATCTCCCCATATGAAACCGGGATTAGAACCATGCATAATGTATTTATGTAAATGTCTTATGGGTATAACTTTAAAATATGAGAGTGATTGAAATGGTATTTTGTTAGATTGAGTTACTGCCGGTGCGTTATGGATGTTTTTAGTGCAGAGAGAGAGAGAGCAAGAGAGAGAGACACCACTGAATAAAAAAGAAGCTGTATTTTTGAAGTGAAAAGGTTAAAATGTAACCTCTACATCTAAGTACTATATTAATACACAATCTTTTTTCAGTGCTTTTCAAACATCAGTCAGGTTATTACACCCAGCGGTCAAACTATCATTGACTATGAAGTCGCTGAGGACAGTGACCTCAGCGTTTACCATCTGTGTAATGCATCACCAACTGTCTTTTCTGTCAAACACTAAATTGTTATGAAACGGCTATAAATGTCAGCAGACATCTATGATCAGATTATTCACTGGAGCGTGTCACCCTCCCATCTGGGCTGCGATCACTGCATTATGTATGTCAACAACAAAAAAACTGTGTGTAATTGCAATTACAATGCAGCCATTTTACACTGCTAGTTTTCTAAATGTGACATAATGCACAACAGCTTCAGTTGTCATGTGTGCAACGCTGTTGTAATGTGTGTAATCCCTGTGATGTATCCGCAGAACAGGACACGGCAATCAGCCCGCTGAAGAATGGAGACGATGGATACGTTTTTGAGAGATGACTGACAACTGCTGAATTGTTCCATTACAGCCGGCGCAGGAGAGGAAATACAGTATTTTGCTCAGGGCTCGCAGCCATGAGCACACATATTAAACACGGGGAAAAAAACTCTCGCCATTAATAATTTATCTCATTTTATAAGGCAATTTAGCAGTCACTTGAAGTTGCTATGGTGACAGGGGGGTATTTTGAGACAACTAATGACCTATGCAAAACCCACTCACTGTAAACTTCACTCAAGCTAAATGAGACTGCTGTCTGTGCTGTGTGTGATACATGGCTGAGAACTTAATCCCCGTGCTATGCTTGGTCTTTTTCTGCAGAGGACAAATTAAGGTTCTTAATATCAATGTAAAACATCTGTGGGCTGTTTACTGTACAGGGAATATGAGCCAAGTAGCAACCCGGGGCCAGCACCGCGCTGCATAATAGTCTTTTGTTTTGATTGCTAATGCAGAATTCATAACAGTTGTCAGGTTAAGGCCAGAAAAAAAAGAAATCCAAGCGAGTGAGAGGAAAATGAATACTCATGATATGGTTTGAATGTAACTCAATGTGTTTCACACTAAATCCCCCCTTCAATATCTTTTTTTTTCTTTTTTTCGGCTTACGTCAAAGATTCCACATTGGAAAAGCTTTGAAGACTCGCTCTGTTCTGAGGCGAATCATATTTGTCCAATAACTGCTTCGCCTGTTGCAGCTGTCGAGGCCGAGACAGAATGAGTCATGTGTTATCCATTTAAGTCCAATTTCTCCCATGCAAATGCCTGACATGTGTGTGACTCTGCAGGGCCCCGAGTTGAAATAGTATTTCTGAAACGAGAAGAGAGAATCAAGGCCATGAGCTATGTGACCATTTAGCCACCTGTTTAGCCTGTGACCCGTACTGTTTAAAGAAAGTTTATATTTGGGAAACAATCCACTTGGTGTTGTTTCAAACATGGCTTTAAAGCAGGCGCAGCTGCCATTTAAGTAGATGAATAAACCAACCAGGGATGGGTTCTGTGGTTTCTCCTTAAAAGGAGCCCTCTTTTGGGAAAATATGAGTTATATCCACTGAGCTGTGTGAGATTATTTATTTTTTTATTCCTAAAAATAGATTGACAAACACATGGAGCAATGGCTGCTAATTTTTAATAACACCTCTTCAGTATCCCCCCTCCTCTCCAGAGTGTGCTCAACCAATTTATCATTAGCATAAATGTCAGCTTGACTAATAAAGGTGCGCGAGCCAGAGCCGTGTTGCTCGCTCCGTCTGGAAGCTGCGGTGTGGAGCGCCACCTGTCGGGATACAACCGTAATGACACCCAGCTGGTGACTGCTGCGTTAAAGGAGATTATTATACTAAGGTTCATTTACAGTGTAACGTAATAGTCAAGTTATTAATTAGCCCGTCTTGAGAGACGTGATTACAAATTAATTATGAAAGCTGCACTGTAGCTGGTTTTCTACACAAGGCACGTTCAAAGGCAGGCTATTTCAAAAGGAAATGTTACCCTTTACTAAAGTTACTTTTTCGAATTTAGATTCATAAAACAAAATAAAAATACATGATGACGTTATTATAGACTTTGATCTTCAGGGGTAAAGTCCCCAGCCACCCAGCAGTATATGGCAATTTAAATTAGCTATAGCTTTACCAGCTGAACGTTAAAGGGATGTACACACTAACGTATCAATAATTCTAATACCAATTACACATGTTTCTGAAATAGGCTATTCTGGATATTTAATATTAATATTAATAATATTCCATAATGTAATTTGAACGTGTGTTGAGTTTTTCCATGCTGTGATATTGCTATTATTTACTTAAATAAAAGGTCTGACTACTTTGTTTGACCACTGGGGGCAGGCTGCATTTTTAAATTCATCCAGAAATGCTTCTAATATTCTCCTGATGCCGAGTGGGGTTTTATTATGAATATTTGAATATGCTTTAACGACTCAACACATTTATAGAAGGCAAAACTATCAGAAAAAAACGCTTAAGAGAATGCATATGAATGCCATTAAAAAATAAAACACATTACTCTGTGTAACACACTGTATCAACCAACCTGTTTTAACTACATGAGTTTGTTTTCCTCAGACGTCCACTTCAATAACCTCAGACGCCAAACTGATGGAGGCAAGACAGCAGAAAACATTTGGCTAATTAAGCGTAACGTCCTGGTCTGGAATGAGTTGTGTGTTGTGTTTGTTAGATTGACTTTAGTGCGCTGCACTTTCTCAAACTAATAATAAGCTATCAACGCCATCACAACCAACCAGAATTGTGAGTTCAGTTATTAGAAAGAAGTGTAATGACGCATCCCTTATACATAGAGATCTTTTTATTGTGTGTCAACATTAGTTTCACTGTGTTTTCACCTCCCTAAGTGCCTTAATAAGCTTGTCGTTTTCAGTTCTTAAATAGATTGACTAGTTATTATCCATTGTATAACTAGAATTATTTCATACTATGATCCCAAGTGTTGATTTATGTCTCCGCATTGGTCCATTTTACTGTATTCTATATGACAAAGATATTTATTTTGTGCTGACACAGCAAAACGCTGCAGCTTGACATAAACTGTGTAGCAGTGCTGATTGAAGCCGCAGCATCAAGGGGGAATGACTATTCTGTGATCAGTGACTAGAGCCCTTTGGCCATCTCTTTTATTATCATCTCCAGACAGCCAAGAACTGAGTCTCGACTAGCACCCCTCACACAGAATCCATGGGAAACACCGGCCTGGGGTGTGATGTGGCATG
This sequence comes from Pseudoliparis swirei, assembly GCF_029220125.1. Classification (NCBI taxonomy): domain Eukaryota; kingdom Metazoa; phylum Chordata; class Actinopteri; order Perciformes; family Liparidae; genus Pseudoliparis; species Pseudoliparis swirei. Next base: position 17,449,234 of record NC_079404.1, read on the forward strand.
GCCTTTCTGTCTCAGTTAACAAAGGAGGGCTTGTTTCCCTTTATGACGGACACAACTAAAATGCGTATGATTTGGGATAAAGGAAAACGGGAAAAACATCATGCACATGTTTCACAAATACACCAGTGGTTTCTTTAACTTTTATTCAGGCAGGATGTAATATAATAATATGTCTCCCTCTGCATAAAGCTGTTAACTCTCTCCCCAACTTGTTTCACCATCTGAAACTCTCATTGTGATTTCACGTGATGCAAACCGAGATAATGACAGACACTTTGGAACAAAGACAGGAAGGGCCTGTCTCCTTTCCAAGGTCACAGACCGTTCTACTGTTTCCTCTCTCCTACACTGGCTGGCTAGATTGATGTAAAATAGAAATCTATTCAATATTCTGCCAAGTAGGGCAACATTGCTTGAGTGTTTGAGTGTGTGTATGTGTGTGTGTTTGTGTGATAATAATAAAGATAAGTTATTAGACAACATGATTTATGTCGGACAAAAGCTTATGACTGATGGGCAAGAAGTAGTTGTATATATTTTTTAATATTATTTGACATTTTTAGTTGTTCAATTTAAAACTCTTTCAATGACAAAACATAAAAGAATGGATAGATGTGTTGTTCTTGTTTTTGTCTGCTGTTTATTAATATGTGCACATTAATGCATTTAAGTTTGATGTACCGTGAAATGTCATTGTTGTAATGTTAGCTTGCTTGTACAATGTTTGAGTAAACAAAGCTTAAGGCTTCCCAGTCAGCTGAGGGTTGGGCTATGTTTTGAAAGTTTCCAACCGGCCACCTTCAGCTAGCTGTAATTACATTACATTAATTGCTGGTAACATTATATTTGAGCGGGTGTGAGCGTGTGTACGTGTAAACAAAATAAGTGTAAATAAATAAAAAAGTGTAAATAAATGTGATTTCAAAAGAAAACTTAAGGCAGCAATAATCAGAAAGGATATTATAGTAGATTAGGTTTTTATTTTAGGTATTTGGGTAATATTATTTTACTTTTAATGTAAATGTTGTTTTCAAAGTCTAAGTGTTTTTGTGATAATTGATCATGCTATACTGCATTTTATGTATTTGTATTGTATTGTAATGTTTTTTGCCTGGACCCCAGGAAAAATAGTCTCCACTACGGTGTAGACTAATGGGGATCCTTAATAAACTAAACTAAACCATATTGTTGCACCTACTAATTGCACATGTCTCTCTTTTACCAAACTAAAATGTGTTCCAAAACGCTGTTTTTCCTCTCAAATAAATAAAATAAGAAATAATCTTCCAATAAACTAGTCATACACTCTGTCATATTCATTGAATGTATTTTAACTCTAAATATGTCCTTCTGTACACATTACATCTATTGCATCTGTCCATCCTGGAGAGGGATCCTCCTCTGTTGCTCTCCTGAAGGTTTCTTCCCTTTTTTCCAACTGAAGGGTTATTTGGGAGTGTTTCCTGATCCGATGTGAGGTTTTGGGGCAGGGATGTCTATGTGTACAGATTGTAAAGCACTCCGAGACAAATTTGTAATTTGTGAAATTGGGCTATAAAAATAAACTGAATTGAATTGAATTGAATTAAACAACCAGCTATACTGCCCAGCGGCTGATAACTAACTGATAAATGACAGCTGATAGCCCGCCTCCTACCGGCAATAGGAGACGTGCTCTCTTGCAGTCAACGCTTGTTTCAGTTTGTAATGTGGCTAAGCGATAGCTAAACAAATGCAATATTTATATTTCCATAACATCAGCTGAAATAATATTCTGAACTGAAGCATTTGTTGATTACTCGGGACCCCTGCTGACAGGTTCCGAATGAGGCTAGAGCAGCCAATGAGGGTATACAACTGCGATTAAAGATGGCTTCCAAATAGAGTGAATATTTGCAAGAGACGAGAACATAAATTAACATAAATGAGCACAAAAAATATGAGGCGGATGAGTTCAGCAGTGTGCAAGATTCAGACACTGAGATGCACATGCACGCACTCAAACAACTGAATAAATAATATCCTTGTCGAAACAATAACAACTCAATTATACATGATATATTATATAATATATCATTTTATTATATAACATACTTCTTACTTTTCATACTGAATAAATAATATCCTTGTCGAAACAATAATAACAACTCAATTATACATGATATATTATTATATTATATAACATACTTTTTACTTTTCATACTTTACTTGTAAGCTTAATTATGCTGATAAAGCCTCTGTAGTCACATAGTTATTCAGGACTTTAACTTATTTATGTTTAACTTTTGGAAAGCATTTCCTACGTATCCGACCACTGCCTGCACGTGACTTCGCAGAAATAAATCAGCATTGCATTGGACACGGGCAGCAGCAGTCATTCTACTTCAAGGTACAATTTAAAGTCGTAAATTACAGTACCGACAGCAGATGAAGAGCACGTACGCCTGATGAACGAACAGATGATGCGCTGCTGCCCTCTCCTGCACATCCTGTGCTCATGTTGCCATTCATAAACCATTGAATGATTCTGAATGATCTCTTTGAGACACCTCGCTTCTTCACGTGTTAACAGCAGCCTCCTGAGCTCTGCAGCGCCTCACAGTCGTCCCTCTGTCAGGTAAAAATGAATAGGCCCCTCCCTTGTGGGCGTGGCTTAAACGTTGGGGACTTTGTCCAAAAAAAGACTACGTTCCACATGTTGTCTCCATCACAGTTGACGCAGTCACCACTGGGATATTAACCTTTTCGGGAATAACGGGGACGGTATCTGCGGTGCACGATACTTACCGTCAACCGGCAGCCAGATGTGCCTTTACAAGTTAATTTGTGCGATTACCACGAGAGCGTTATTTCTCATCGTCTCTCTGGTCAGCGTCTGGAGGGTGACATGGGTGAAGCAGGAGCCCAACTACTGGCTCCTCACCATCCTCTTTCTGCCGCTGGTCGTTGAAATGATAATAACGCTTAAGAGTCGAAGGGGAAAAGATTATAAATGGTAAGACGAGGTGCATGCATGTAAGTGTGTGTAAAATGATATAGCTTTTTATGCTGAGGGTGCAACTTTACTGGAACGTAGCCTAATGGAAGATTATGTGTGTGCGTGTGTGTGTGTGTGTGTGTGTCTTTAAAACTAATCTTAACAACCTGGTTTCATGATATTTTCTATGCTGAATATATTTAGAGTATAACATATGAATAGTTGTTGCTTTTGTCATCCCTTCCCCACCGCCCTAAATACTCTGCATCCTGGTTGTCCCCCCTGCTGCTGCTATTGTTAACGGGTGGAGGTCTGTAACGGTGACAATGGGATGGTACCCCCTAACATCCCCCTTCAGTTGACTAATCGTTTTAGCTCTAAACAATTGTAATATTTATAACCAGGCTTTACAATTTCAAAAGAATTCCTGGTGTGTGACTTTTGAGGACAACATTGAGGTGTGTATCTCCATTTTTTTGAAGTTGTGTTGATGGAGGTTTTTTGGTTGTCTTGCAGGTTTTCTCCGGCCATCTTTCTGTTTCTCATCAGCATTATTCCCTCCATCTGGATCCTGGAGCTCCACAACCAGAATGAGAAAGTCAACGTCTCTCAGGTACTCCACGCCAGAAACAAACACACTTTAAAAAAAACATGTCATTAATGACAGATGTTTTTGGGTGTATCTGCAGTTTTATTGATATTCTACTTTTTTTTTTCCGCTTTACATTTTTAACCGGAGGCAAAGTATAAGAACTAAAAATCCTCTTTCAATGATTTTCAGTGCAGAAAGCTCAACTCGTGGGACAATCTGCGTAATATAATCACTCTGAATGAGACCGGAAACCTCACATCCCATAACTACCTGGAGGTAAGCGTGGCACACATTCATACAGCGTCACTTTCCTCGTATAGGCTGTACTAATATACTCTATTTTATGATATACCTGCAGAACTGAAATGAACAAGTGTAAGAAAGATAATCTGGTTATTTTTTGGGGATGACGATGACATATATATCCATTGCAGACTGGATTATGCACAATGTGTAGGGCAATGACACTCACGAAGAGCTGTTGAAGCTACGGGGGTGGGGGATTTCTCAAGAAATTGCTCACTCGCTAATGTTGAACTATTACTTCAACATGGACATGTTTCCAATCTTCTTAACAATGCTTATTGTTCAGATGAAGAGCAGTGTGCTTGAAACATCACTCATAATGACTTGTTATATCCAAGTTGCAGATTTTAATGTGTCAAAAAAAATATATAGTTACTATCCCTCTTTTGCAGTCACTTGATTTTAGTTTTCTGCAAGATATTTAGTTTTTATTATAACAAATAAAAAAATCATATACAAAGAGCCAATATCTAAATGAAGATGATTGGTCAACTATGACTAATGCTCTTAAATGACACAATTTGCTTTAAATTGTATGTAACATTTAAAAAAAGGAACTTTTCTTTTATCCTTTATTTTTTACTCCAACACCCCTCTATAGTGGCAATGAGTATATAATCCTCTGTTTGTGAGAGGTGGTTATCTAAATCCTAAATCTGATGACAAGCCAGCACAGGTGTAGTCGTATGGGATCCTTGAGACTTATTACTCTCTTAGGAGTGGAGCTTTTGGTCAGATTCCCAGATTGCCGTTTTGGAAGGAATGCAGAAAAGAAAAACACTTACATTCATAGATTTAATAGCCAAATGCAGCGCAATGTCCAGAACTTAAAATGTCAAGGTATTGTATAATTAACAGGATAAATGACCATTAATAATGTGTTCAAACATTTGTTCTGCATGGACAATACGCCAAAGAAAATGCTGCTTCAATGTTTTATAACTAGAAGACCAATACATGACATAGTTCGATCAGGAGCTAGGAGAACATTTGTGGTTTCATCTTGTTCCTGGGTTCAGCCAGCGATAATGTAAAGTAGCAAGACTTAAGAGGTGAAATTGCTTTTAAAAAACACTGAATATCACTAGTATATGACAAGAGACTGATAATGTTTACCCTAAAAGCAGCACATAGATGAAAAACGGGTCAGGGGAAACAGAAATACACACAACACACTTGCAACATCTTAAATAGTAAGAAAACCACTCTCAGACAAACTAGTGAAATAGTATGTGGAAACAGTATCAATGGAAGCATTTATATAAAGAACAACACACATGTCACTGAAGAGCTGTCTTTTTGCTTCACTTTCAGATAAAGAGAGAGACAGATCTGAGAAAAACCTTAGAATGCAAGATGTAGAAGTTTTAAAGTTTCAAATCTAAATATCTACAATAATATTGACCATTAACTGGCAGCGTCACAGAGCTGTGAGCCAGCTGCATGTTGAAGGATGCAAACCAAGAAGTTACTGACAACGAAAGAACTCTCAATCTCTCCTCCTTTTCCAGAAATTGAACCAGGTGTTAACGACTGTGTGTTCCAACGACTGGATCCTGGCTCTTCATCAGATCCTGCTCCTCCTCCTCATCGTGGGGAAGTGGCTCCTCCCGCTGGGAGGCGGAGTCACGCGTGATGAGCTCTCGCAGCTTCTGCTCATTTTTGTTGGCACTGCAGCAGACATCCTCGAATTTACTAGTGAGACGCTGTCAGATGTCAAGTGAGTGGCTAATCATGCATTGCATAGAAGTATGTTCACGCACTCATGTTTAAACAACAGACACAAAGGTGGGAACTCAGACACTTTTAGGGCAACTGTACATAATCTGTGTCCCCATGACGTTACATCAATGCAATAACAAGTAAAAAGCAGCTTCCCATTGACTTATGTATATATGTATATGCTATGTGTCTTTTCCAGAGAGAACAGTCCTCAGCTGGTCTACATCATCTTAGCTGTGTGGTCTTGGAGCATGCTGCAGTTCCCGCTCCATCTGGCTGGTCAGTGTGTGCTTTTGTCTGAAACAAATAACTTTGGTGCCTATTAAGCAGTTACAGCCGTGTACTGTTGTACATAAACTCTTGTCAGTGTGAGACAATCCAAACAATGTGTTTAGTCAGCAGCGTCCAGGCCGGTGCTTTAAGTAAACAGTTAAAAGCAGTTTGGCTCCTCAGTCAGCTTTGTCATATTATTACTCAAAAATCAGTTTTCTCTTCGTGAACCATGGTAAAGTCCCTACTTTCAGACATAGAGTTTAAAAAAAAAACACAAACAGGAAGGCTGTATTTATTTTTATTGTAGAAATGTTGGCTGTCTTTAGGAGGAAATCCAGCAACACGCGTCCATTACCTAAATAGCTTTGGACTAACCACGTCTTCAGATCTAAAGATAAGAAGAATCAGCCCTTTTCAGACAAAGTCTTTCAGCAACTTATTTCATTTTTTGATTCGTTTAGACATATTAACATGAAACAAATACACATGAATACATATAAACACACATACATAACCCCAAAAAATAAAACAAACAAAAAGAAAAGCAACCCCGGCACCCCCTTAATTATCTTTTACTTGTAAATGTGTATACACCACTCTGCATCCATATTTGCAAAAGATAGTTTTTAATGAAAGACAAAAAGAAAGAAAGTTATGATGTGATAAGAAACAGCGTTACTTTGTTCTCGGAAATGACAAGCCCACTAATGATCTCAATTATTCATAAACCAACATTAAACAATGTACAAATGGATGTTGAGATTCTTCCTAGTGATACCTCTATGTGTAGCTTTACCATCATTATTCACTGAGAGCACTCAGAGGGTTCTGTTGTGGTTACTAATGACGCTGTGGCTCGGCGGTGAGCGGGGTCATCTTTCAATCCGTTTTATGTTCTTCACAAAGAGGGCTTGCAGCGTGTCACCGGAGCCAGATGTTTATGTTGCTGGTGAGCGGCTACAGCTAGTGTCAGAGTATACATATTTAGGATGTGTTATTGATTATAATATCTTTTTTATAAAGCATGTAAAACATGTGTCAAAGGTTTTACAATTTAACTAAATGAATTTTAAATATATAAACATGACAGTATAATGATGCAGGCTGAAAAACAATATTTCAATGCAATGATTCTCCCCATCTAACCACTGCTTAACCGGCTCGGCACGAGCCAGCAGCACAACATTAAAATCTATCCATATTCTCCATAAACGAGCTCTAAAAACACTTGATAAAAAAAACAAAAAGTCACCATCACTGCAATATCCTCACCACGCACAACATCTTCTGTTTGGAGAACCTCATTACATTCACTAATGTGTGTCTGGTTTTTTAAATTTGACATGGTATGGCTCCGCCTCCACTGAGTGATTTTATCAAACAACACACTCAAAGTGGCAGACACACTCGATCTGCTTCAAGAGGTGATTGTGTTATCTCACATGGGTCGAGCTCTTTTACCAAATCTGCATTTTCTGTGAATTCAGCCAACTCGTGGAATGCTTTGCCATCAGACATACGCACAACAACCATGTAGAAAACATTAAAACATAGCCTTAAGGAATGTCTTGTTGCCAATCAGGTGTGCAGCATTAATGTACCGTCTGTCCTGCTTGCTTGTTTGGTGTTTATGTGCATTTGTCTTGTTCAGTGTTGATGTATGTTATGTGCCTCAGTGATATATATGTGCTCATACTGTAGGCACACTTTTCTTTTGCTTATAGGTGAAATTGTTTTTGTCCATAATCTTAGTTGCATTATGTTATTGGAAATGTTGTAATTTCAGGCTGCCTTAAAAAAATCTGTCCACGGACGGCAGATGAAAACTAGCCTCTCTGGCTAACTCTGGCTCAATTACAGTTGTACTGTTGATTGGTTTGTACTGTCCCTTTAAAATAAACAAATTACATTGAAAATAATCAGAGGATCGGCGATTCGGTCCCAGGCTTTACTGGCTCATGTCGATGTGTCATCGAGCAAGACACTTAATCCCAAAATTGCCCATCTCCGACCACACCCATCTTCAAACTCGCCATTCACTTTGATCTCCACTACACACTTGTAAAGCTCGGTGACCGCATCTTGCACGCTTGTGACGCTATTTCTTTACTAAATACGTCCACACACATAAACACCTGGCAGAGTACTCCGTAAAAATCACTTCTGCTTTAGTTCCCGCTACGTTGTCTTCACGATCACATTCTGCCCTGATTACCAATACACAAGCTCACCAATGATAACAACACCAGCCACATGCTGTCTGCTGGTACACAGAACCAAGGCAGACACAACACAGACTTGTAGCTGTCTAGAAACAAGATAAACTCCTGCAGCCACAATCTTCAATCCTCAAATCCTCAACAAAAAAAAGGTACAAAATCAGCAGCTAATGTTAAATCCAGGTTAAAACAACTAAACCAAGAAATCGTTACGATAGACGATATTTAGTCTCTGAAGTCCTGTTTTTCTGTCTTTTTTTCTTTTCAAAGTGGTGAACTCCAAACCAGATTGTGATGGCGAGCAGGGGGCCAAGGAGGTGTCGCTCTTATCTAAGCACAGCACGGACATGTGGAGCATCGTGGAGGCCTTGTTCATCCAAGACGGGCCTTTCCTGGCGGTCAGGCTCACCGTTATGACCTATTTTGACGTCTTCCACCAGATGCTGGTGTTCTTTGCCATCAAGAACTTCCTGGTGGTCATACTGAACTTGTACAGGTTGGTTATTTTATGCCAGGACTTCCGCAGTAGAGCCGACCGGGACAGCGCCGTCCCGTGTGTTTGACGAGTCCTCTCCGGGAGCCCGAGAGATGTTACTCTCGCATCTGTACAGTCACACCGGACTGGTAAGAACTGCAATTGGAGGAGGAAGAGAAGGCAATGCTTGCTTTCTGTTTTCTTCTCACAATATACTTTAAAATTACCTCTCATTTTGTGAGGAAGGAGCCTGGAAGACATTCAGATAAAGCAGTTAAAAAGTTTAAAGAAATACCCAGAATTCAACACAATATTGTTTGACTTTGTCCCATTTTGTATTTACACCATTTCAAAGCCTTACAGTCTCTCACGCCGGGTGCCGTCAGTAAGTCCCTGAGGGTTCAGGGTTCAAGGCCTTAGGGGGCACATTAGGAAAGGGACATGAAGTGTTGACTGAAGCTGAGCTTGAGAGAGTGTTTCCTTATCTGAACCCGGACAGGAAGTTAGAATATATTGCCAAAGCATCCAATGTTAGTTGCTAGTTTGAAAAAATCCACCTTATCAGCACTGGACATACATTCTGTTATTAGTATATGATTTGAATGGAGAAATTTTTTTACCAAACTATTTCATGGTATTTTGTTCCTATAATTTCCCTTTGATGACTCAAAGTTTGAGTTATATGTGTGACTTGCCCTTTAAAGCCATGGATTACTTACTAGTTTTATATACGTACTTATTGTTCCGATTGTAACGCGGAATCAGGGAAATATAGATGGGAGACAGAGGAAAAGGAGGGAACCGAACAAAAAATTCAGTTTTATTTTTTATATCTAGCCCAATAGCACAAATAACACATCCTCCTCAGAGGGCTTTGCAATGTGTACAGCATACGAAACCTTCTATCCTTTTCCACCCTCACTTCAGATAAGGAAGGGAGAAAAAAAATGTGGGGGATCAGTCAAATAAATATTACATGTGAACATTACTGAGCACAATACTGAGCACCCGCTGTGCCAGCACCTACAGTAAGTGGAGCCAGGCTTCTGTTTCGGTAAGGAAGGGCAGATGTTTTAAAGTGTGATGCACAGCTTCTTGTTGAGCGGAAGTGACCACAGGGACCACAGGAAGACAGGAAGTTAGAGAGATATACTGGATGACATAAAGTGATGACTGAAGCTGAGATTGAGTTAACCCAGACAGGATGAAGACATCTTATCAGCACTGGATCAGGAAGGCCATGAATTATGTTTTTTCTTTTTTATATTTGTATAAGGATATTATTTTTCCAAAATAACTTGCGTTATTCTGTATTTGCCCTTTAGTTTTTTTTTTTAAAGGAGAAATATTGTATTTACGAGTCAACAGATTTATTATCTAATATCATTTCAAATAAAGAGACGCGACTTGACATTTCACTCAGGTAATCAACTCAGTTAGAGTTATTTGCACTACTTGCCCTTTTAAAGCTGATTAATATTGGCTTTATAATGCCAAAGAATCAGTATTACAACTCTCTGGTTTGCAACTTCAACTCAAACTGTGTATTTTGACGGTTTATGTGAAGAATAAATGATGTGAGCATGTTTGCACTTCTCAACTGACACCTAAAACAAGAGTTCATCTCACAGTCGCTTCTCTCAATATTCCAATTAAAATCCACATTTAAAAAAATGAACATTGACTGATTGTATTCTCTACATCTACAAACACAGACCACTGTCTCCCCATGGTGGACATCAGAGTCTTAACACCCACAAAAGCCACTAACCACTATATAAGCCAACATAAATAAAAACTATAAAATGTATTGTGACAAATAAAATAAAGAATAATTAAACTAAAACATGTATTGGTGGGTAAAGTGTTTTGTGTCTGCAAATAGCAGTGTAAGCAGCTTAAAATGATTTAATTTGTGTTACTTTCTTTCTTTACTTTTCTTTAATTTACCCAATGAGAGGGAGACCACCCACATATTTTGTATTATTTTATTCAACCCACATTTAAAAAGGTGACGAGGCTGAGACAACTGCATTAAAAGTGAATCAATAACAGTAACTACAAGAAATTATAGAATCAATATATTAAAGTATCACAAAAATGTAAATACCTCCAGGACAAAAACTAACTTATTTATTTGAAAGGATCAAATAGCCATGTTGGTATTGAACCTTGACAGGAACAAGTCAATATCTCTGATTTATTTAGTGAAGAACCTCTCTGATTCTTTATTGTAAAGAGAGAACTGGAAAAATCCAATATGTATCTGTTTCTATAACTTAACTATCAGTTTCCTTGTTAGAGTGCGCTGGGATGCCCTCTTGTGGTCACTTTATGCTGCACTCACCTACTTTCTAATTTATCTTCTTTTCTACCTTTCCTCTCATACCCCGCCCACTCACTGCCCGCTCCATAGCCACCTGTTCAAATCCCAAACATTAAAGAATCAACCAAGTTTAGAAATATTACTAAAGTGTTGCTTGGAGAGTCAGAAATCAGGTTAAACTGGCGCCTCGACAGTTGCAGTTTTTTCTTCTTCTCTCCCGACTGTAATATGACACAGTGAACGGGGCTGGGCCTGATTCAGCTCCTCCAGCACGGACAAGCCCAGCCCTTCAGGTCCCGAAACAGGTTGCATGACACACTCGGGTGGGGCTTTTCTTTTTTTATTAATCAGGAAGGCTGTCCGCACCTATTGACAGACACACTCTCTGCGCAAAGACGCACAGGACGCTCTACAATCCGACGGATCAGCTCGCGCTCCCTCTCTCAAAACCTACAAATCCTCGGTCATGTTTCGCTGCGGGATCGCCTACCCTCGGTGCAGGTGGATCGTGCCCCTGCTGCTGCTCTTCGCCATTATTTTTGACATTATCGCCATCGCGGCCACGTCGGGATGGGTCGAGGACGAGGAGGGCAAATCCCACTACACCAGTATGTGGGAAGAGTGCCGCGGCAGGAACGACACTTGGGACTGCAGGTCGCTCATGGACTATAGTAAGTGGCCGCCGCCGCCGCCTTCTTCTCCATTTGCACACGATACAGGTCCCGCTGAACAATAGGACGACAGCGAATGGAGGGAAGTGAGCGCGAGATAACACAGCGAGGGACATGACGTGGTGTGTGTGTGTGTGTGTGTGTGTGTGTGTGTGTGTGTGTGTGTGTGTGTGTGTCGCTGGGGTGTGAAAGTCAACATTCACACCGTGTAACTTGAAGGACTCGACCTCTGAATGCAACCCCAAACTCCCGGCGGAAGGGGGGGCGAGGGGGGAGAATGAGGCCTCCAACTCTCACTCAGTCAGCCGGACTGAACTTTGGCCTTAACTTTTTTTAATTTATTTATCTTCCCCAGTTTGAGAAAATACCGTAGGCAGGAGGGAGGTTTCAGGCTGTAAATAAAACATGACAGCCTTTTTGTTCAAGTTAATTTAGGCGTGCCTCCTTTTTTTTTTTAAAGTTCACTCGTGTAGTCCATGATACATTCTCTCAGGCCCTCAAAAGCATCACGGCTCCATGGTGGAAAACCAGAAAAAAAACCCTTTTAAAGAAGCAAAACAACGAGAGGTCCCCCCACCTCATATTGAGGAGTGAACCATTTGTGGGGAAATACAATTCTAGAACATGATTTAATATGACACCTGTCTGTCGGTCCAAAATACTTTCACTAACAAGGTCTAAAGGCCTCCAATGGCGGCTCTGAAACCGGTTTCTTCCCCTAAAGAAACAACCCGGGCCAGGAAATACTGCACAATTTCTTCTTTAATCTGATTCTATTATACAGGGAACCAATATGAGCTGCAGATCAATGTCATTACAGATTGATTTAATAACACTCTGGATAACATCTTGCGAAACTGACTGGCAGCAGATGCCCAGCCTGCCAGCAGACTGACTCAGGAAGTGTTCCCGTCGTCGCTGTGTTCCTGCTTTACTTTATACAACTATTGTTTCTAGAGGCAAGAATGCAGAACACTATGCTGCTCCTACAGCTGCTTATGATTCACCTCGCTGACATCAATACAACACTATCACAGCTCTATTCTTACGAGAACAACTCATTCTAATAAAACCACTAACAATAAAAAAAAAACATCCCAGATGTCTGTTGTTGTTCCTGAAAAAACAACAACACCTCGGGCAGATTTAGAATATGAGAAATTTTGTTTGTGACCTATACTCTCCTGAAAAAGCGGATGCGAAGAAGATTTAAAGATGTCTGTCAGACGTGATAACACAGATATGGATATTCATAGACGAAGTGTTAATGAGATTTTCCTCCAGTGCAGGGGTCCAACCGAAAACACCGAAAAATCACTGACACTCTTACGCACTCTGAAAGTGTGTTGAACAATAACTGTGAACACAGCAGACTTCTTTTCTCTCACTCTCTCCTCCTCCTCAGGTTGTATTTGTGTTATTCCACACCCACTCGCAGCAACAAAGACGGCACTGTAGCTTTTATCAGACTCCAGTGGAAGTCGACGAGAGAAGCTAAACGGCACTAAGCTCCATATGGAGACGTGGTCGATGGCGTGAATACCTCCGTAGGAGCTTCAATGAGCGGCATTCCTCAAGTTTTAAAGCGGCTATGAACATCGTTTTTAGTCACTACGACGTAACCTGTCGAATCCCAACCGCGAGAATCTCCTAAAGGGGACGGGAGCCTCGGTTAACCTCTGACAAGCTCATCATTATGAAATCAGTTATCTAACATGGTGCAATGAGGGGCTGCAATGATTAGTTATTGATTTCCAAAAGAACATTTGGCTATTTTATGATTTTTTTTTGTGTGCGTTTAAACGGCACATATTTGAATTCTATGCTTTTATAATAACTTGTTGGTGTTTTCGGACTGTTTGTCGGACATCTCCTTTTGACTCGTATTATAATTGTAATTTAGTGCTGTTTTTAAATAATTTCAAGATTATTAAAGAAAGTGATGAGAAACAGAGGAAAAGAAGCCCTGGTGCAACGTCCTCTCGGTTCATGACAGAAAATGATCGTTTTCATCGTTGTTGGTGACCTCATCCGTGTGAACTTGTCTAAACTAGATGGAGCTTCCAAATCCCACCTCTGTCTGTTTGTGTCTTATCGTGTGCTTGTGTTGGTTTGACGTAGTCCAGACCTTTCACTTTCTTCACTCCGTCTTGGCAATTATGAGTGGGAACTAAAGAGGTTACAACACAAAAGTTTTTATCTAAGAAGTGTTTTTTCATTGCGCTTCTGGCCTCATTTGGAGCTTCAGAGCGAGTTGTTCTGACTGAAGCGGTTCAACCGCTGCCAGAGAACCTCTGATAGATTTTTGCCGTGAGGTTCCTCTGAACGTTCTTGAGTTACAGTTCTGGTCTAAATACTTGTGGGGATATGTTGGGGAACTGAAGCCGGAGGAAACAAACATGACAAAAAGCAGCAGTGAATATTGGCATCGGACTAAACCCACTCCCCGTATTTGAGTGCAAGCAGCAGCTCTCCTGTGAACTACAGGAGTAAACATGTTTCATGGTTTGGTCAAAAGCCTGAAACGTAGACAATTACCAGTTAAAATGAGTCATAGCTGAAGGGAAGGGCGATGTGACGATAAATACCGATCAACCAGTATTCTAAAGAAGTGCCAGTTTGACGGCTTTTTAGCAACATTTGATTTGTTTAGTATTTTTACATAAATGCAATGAAACGCATTGATTTTTAATTACTGGATTGGCTGAAAACCGACATTCCAGTCTGCATTGTATCCATTAACGGTTTTTCAATTTAATTTCCTGAAACTGTACTAATGTCAAACAATATATATTCAGTATTAAATTACAAGTGTGCAACCAACTATTATTTTCCATCAATTAATCTGCGAGTTATTTTCTTACTAGTTTTGTCTAGAAAATGTCAGTGTCTTCTGATTCCTTTTATCTCAAAGATATGCAGTTTACTGTCATGTAGGACACAACAAATTATATTTGGCATTTTTACTGGAAAAACTACTACTAGTGGATTATCATTTAGCCAATTCAACCTTTTGAACCCTGACCCTGAAAACTACATTGCGCCTTTTTTATAGGAGAATTTAGAGTTTCTACTCACCCAGGGCTGGGCGATATAGAGAAAAAACAAAAACTCTAATAGATGCAACAATATTGTCGGCTATTGGTGCTTTAACAGAATATTAATGAGATATTTGTTGGATAATCATCAGTAATGGTGATTTATTGACTTCATATGCAAAAACCAAAACCGTATTCAGAAAAATCCCCTCATGTCACAGCAATGCAGCCTTTAAAACCAGGAAAAGACAACACTTGTGCCATATATCCATATTAATATCCAAAACTTCAAGTAATATATTTATTTTACATGAATTGACATCACTCACTTTCTAGCACCTTTGACTTCCAGTCATGATTGTAAACTGAAAGGTTTTTGTATGAATATAAACTAGGAAAGCGCAGGGAAAGAGACATTTTTTTTCCTTCAGGTCTGATTAATGTTGTTTTTGCTCAAACTGGGCAGAATGTTTTCACCCCAAAAAACACTCCCCAGTTGTAGAACAATCACACTTCTCATGCCCGAGGCCACGCGGGAGACTCGCTGTGCTTTTTGCTTTGTTGAATTCGTAGAAGCCTTTTAGTGAAGCTGCATTCGAGATCACGTTCCCGCGTGTTTATAGTCCCAGTTTGAAAATGAAGGCGTGCAGCCTGATATCTTTAAGTTTTGATCAGAAGAGGAAAACAGACGTTGAACAGCTGCATGGCGTTGAATGTAAGTGCAGAATGTCCCCGAAAATAGAAACATGAAGACAAAACATGATAACACAGTCGTACATGAAGTATGCAATATATGACGACAACAAGTTGAGCACTTTTCTGTCTTTGTTTCATTTTAACTTTATGGTTTGAGGAAGTAATGCTCGCATGTTACACATTCTAAAAAAGCTCAAATTATATTATAAATGCGCAGATAATGAATTACTCCACAGTGTCACAAAACCACAGAATGCTGCAATGCAAAGAAAATTATTTTCTTTGCTAGTTTTATTTTTGTTAGAACAACCTTATGTTGCAAAAGGGTTCAACCCCAAAATCCCAGATACATATTTTCCTCCCGCTTGAAGTGCTGTTTACTTCCATCTAGATTAGTTTGGTGTGGTTTCCTCCTGTTCAGATTGTTGTGCACAGTTTCATGGAGGAAATATTTTTTTATGAACCACATACATGATTTCCATGATGATCATTCTGGGCCATAACGCCATTTTGTTGCGTTCATGTTTTGTAGGAAAGGCCGACATCATTTACATGTTGTATTGATGGACAATCTAACCTGGAAGAGGGATGCTTAAAACAATCCACAGTGGAATTTTTTTTGCCGTGTTTTGCTGGAGTTTACCTACGACACCGAATCACAAAGTAACTTTGTGATTTCATGACCGCTTTGAGGAGCTTTTACTGCGTCTTCATCGGGGTGAAATGAAACCAGTCGAACTGGTCTGGTGTGTGTCTGTGTGTGCACGGTGAGAGCAACGATTCAGGCTGAGGCAGGTCGGGAATGACCTGAACACACGGAGGGTGAATAATTGAGGGTGTTGGCCTAACAACGTATCGGGTGTAACTGCATGTTGAGAATGTACTCCGTTGACTTGGCTGTAGTCTTATTGCATAACACAATGATCTGCATTAGTGTGTTTGTTTGATTAATAGACAATTTGTCTGATGATATTTTCCCTACATGTTTAAAGCTTAATGCGTCGACAGGTTGTACATTTAAAACTGTTGAGAACATTTATGAAAGAGGAATGACATGTTTTCCTCACAGAGATTATTATACACGACAAAAGCTTCTTTTTCACTCGGCAGCAACTTCCACTGGAACGCGTTTATAATTATTATGTTGCGTCGTATGGTTTGTACAAAGTGGGAGTGGCCTGCGTCTGAGACTTTCGGTACGACGAGTTCCATTTTAATAAAAGATTTCTGCAGAACACCGCCGGGTGACAAAGCGAGAGAAAGTGGTGTTCAGGGTGTGCCGATGTTGTGATACTACTCGAAGAACAAAAAGAAGCCTTCTTGCATCTCTCGCTGTTAAACTGTTAAAAACATCATACTAATACAGGAAGTAACATCAAACTATAAAAGGGTTACATTCCTAAATTCCAGACTTTACCAGGTTTTTAATCGTATTTCCATTTGTGAACATGTAGCTAACTCGTGTGCTTGTTTGTGTTTCCTCAGCTTGGGCCCAGGCAGTGGCTGCTCTGATGATCATCGGCCTCATCATCCTCATCATCGCCTTCATCATCTCCTGTTTGGCTCTGTGCTGCACGCTCAACCTCTCTCTCCTGCCGCTCATTGGAGCGATGCTGATTATTGTTGGTAAGATACTCACGCATGCAAACATTGTACACTTCAGCAAGAACTTGGACATATTTTAATCTTACTTTGAGAGAATAAAGTAATGCTGTAATACTTGGGCTGCCTGACTACATGGAAAAAGGACCAATCACTAAACTAATAGCATTTTTTTAAATTAAAATGCATTTACAAGACCTTGTGGTCCGGAGTTTAGTGCCATGTCATGATCATGGTCTCGCTGAATAAGATTTATTTTTTAAATAGAGATTTCCATTAAATTTGACAAATTAATACTAAAAGTAATTGAAAAGTTGTTAAGGGAGTGTGAGCCATCAAGGCGAGGCAGAGGGAGACTGAGGTTATGAGAGACAGAGGAGTAAAAAATTGAAGCTTCCTTTTAGAAAGCTTGAATTTGGTGATGTGTGACAAAGGGAGTAGAGGAGGTGTTCTGCTGCAGAAGGATGGACGGGCGATGTTTCGGTGTGAGCAGGGGAACAGCTGGAAGCTGATGTGACTGACTCACCCCACCAAGAGTCTGAGCAGGAGAAAGGGGCGGAGCCAGACAAAGACACGCACACAATGACTCATACGGCTGTTCACTGACGGGTGAAACTGACTTAATGTCATAATTCACAAGAACTGTGATGTCTGTTCTAAATGTGTTTTAAACTGCTGCAGCTCCAGAGAATGTTGGCACAAGGAGAAAGATTAGGAAAGAATAATTAGATTCGTGCTTTCCTCTCAGCGGCACAACAATTATTGGACCATTTAAATAATCTAAGATCATTGAACTGCACTTATTAATTTCAAACCCTCAACCAGATGTCATGGGTTGTATCTTTGATAAGTTTGGGGTCTCCGCTAGAATTCAGAATAAAATTGTGTCTGGACACTTTTTTTTGTTTTTCTTGTATTTTTAAGTAGTTTAAATCACTTTTAAAACCCCACTTTTCTTTTTAAAATCACTTTTCTGATATTTTATTTATTTGATGACTTTTCAGTTTGTTTTTTCTTTTTTTTTCTTTTCCTGTGCTCATTTTGTTTATTTAATTATCTTTGTAAACGTTTTCTATTTTCTAGTGCTTTAAAAGAAAATCTATATAAATAAAATGTTTTATATTCATGAAGAGATGGTTAAGAGTTTTTCCAGGCGGTACGAGTGATTTTGATAGTAAAATATGATTTTCATTCACTACTTTTGTTTTGCACCGATCCCTTAAATTTCAAGTATTAAAACCAGGATTGCTGTGCTGAATACCTCTCTTCATACTTCATCTTCATCTTAACATGAACTTAAAGCAATGGCAGGAAAATGCACTCTGAATAGTTAAATCCACTAATATGCATTGTAATAGTGAGCGTTGGTGTTAAGTACAAGTTACAAATGGGCTAAAACAATTTCACTACGGTCCTTTAACTCCTCCTCAGGTCTCTAGTATCGTTCTCCTGGTCTCGCAGGGCACAACACAACAGATGTTGTTCTTCACGGGGTGTTTCATAATCATTTATGATGAATAAAACCGTTTGTGTTGGGAGGAAGTATCACACCTGAGTCACTGCCATGCCTTTACTTGAGGGCATAAAGAGCTACTGTTCCAGAAAAGTGCATCACAAGACAAATCGCTGTTCCCTGCTCCGACTGACTCGCCGTCACAGATATCGTTAGGTTGACGTAACTCTTGCACGCTCTCGTGAAGGTATTTCCCACACCATGCTGTTGGTGTCGGCGTATATTCGGCCAACCGGCTGACCAGCTGACACCTCTCTTTGTCGCCCTGCAGTGGTTATCCAGATCATCGCTCTCATCATCTACCCCGTCAAATTCAACGAGGAACTCTTCGAGGGCCACTACTACTACACCTGGGCCTACGGCTTCGGCTGGGGAGCCACCATCCTCTGCATCGGCTGCGCCGTCCTCTTCTGCTGCCTGCCGCGCTACGAGGATGAGCTGACCGGTCTGGCCAAGACCAAATACCTCTATTCCTCCGCCTAAATACTAAGCCTGCACCCCTCCCCCACCCACTAACAGACATTTCCACTCTGAGCTGGATCGGCGCTGGCCAATGAACATTAGTACACTGTACCATTTCACCAAAGATCCACGATGGCTCAGTTCAGTTCAGTTAGATTTGGCTCGGCAGTCCGACGCAAGGGGCGCTTCTAACTGGAATTGGACTGTCATTGGATGTCTCATCTGCTTTAATGTACAAACCTTCATTTATAAGTCTTCATAGAACGCAAAAGAAAAAGTTTTTTGCCATTCTGCATTTGAGTGAGACTCATTTTACATGGACTTTTTTCCAGTAATTGTCAATGGAAGATCACCGAAGTGCACTTAACCTAAGGGAATTAATCATGTGTAAAGTATAGCTTTAGCCTGATTTTATTTTATAACGACCTTGGTAGAAGATGAGTTTGTACTAAAACTTGCACAGGGTGCAAAATGACTTATTAATCATAAATTGGTTTTGTCCCATGTGTTACAATTAGTTTTTCTCAGTTCTTCAATGTGTCTTTTACGCTGTATGTGGTTGTGCGTGCGGTAAGAAGGGAAGAAAAGGCTTGGCGTCGGAAGATGAATGTAATCTACCCGTATGGAAATGTGGTTTAACAGTTGCGTTTTCATGATTTATTATTTTTGGATAATTCTTATCTGCTGTCTCCAGCATTTTATATACTTACTTACTACCAAAGGGTTTAGCTGTGGGAGTTTGCCGTGCTGTCTTTGCATCTGTTCTGAGCACTAATCATACACTTGTTGAGTAGACGCAGCGTGTGACATTTTATTGACTTGACTGCAGTTGTCTCACCTCTGTCACTTTAGACTGGAAGCAAATTCTCTCGTGCAAATTTAGAAAACAACCTGTCAAAATGTTGTATTAAAGGGACCAATATTAACTCTAAATCTCCTTTTTCACGTCTAAGTAGAGAGCATCCAGAGAGAAGACTTTTTGTGAGATTAAAAGAGGGATTAATTATGTATTTTGCTCTATCCCTCATTAGATTTGATGCTCTTTTGGCTAACTGCTGGTTTGATGAGGCGCTGAGACCAAGGTGTCCAATCTGCTGACATACTGTGTGTAAAACCGGTGCCTTAGCTTCTTTGGTGTTGTGTTTATGAATGTCCTATCCAACTGATCAGTCTGTTTTACTGACTGTTTAATCACTGTCAACAGTTACATTTCCCTCCATGCCAGACCCAAATTATTGCCCAAACCAGACCTAGTTATATTGTTTTTATTACATGAAGGCGTTCTAAAGGAAAAGATCATTGGAATATTCAATTAAGAGTCAACGTCCATAACCCATCATGACTTGGAGTCCTGCAAGTTATTTATGCAGTAAATTGCTCTGTGAATAACTAATTTGTTTGAATTGTGAATCTGAGTTGATTCAGGCAGGTGAAGGTCAGGGGAAAAATAACACGCTTTTACTTTTTAACATGAATCTCTAAATGCCAGCTTTTTTAGAAACAAATCACTAAGGGTATATAATGTACTATAGAGAATGTGTTATTAATATTCACCCACTTCTGGAAATCACTTGGCTGTTTCTCTGCTGTAGTATGAATTTAGGTAGTTTGTGTTTTTTTAATGCAATAAAAGTTTTTTTTTTTTTTTTGAAGCAGTTACATTTTCAGATTTATTTCACACCACAGTGTTAATGTTTATGTCTGTAGGGATGGAGAGGGAGAAGGTGGAAAGTATAACGTGCATATATTGTTATTTATGTGTTTCATATTCTTATCTCCACGTCTTTATTAGGCCATGAATATGATCACATTCTTCAAGGGCCATTGTAAAAGCATATATATGTATAACCACCAGAAATGTACTCGTGTTTCTAAACCGATCCAAATATGCAAATTTGAATTGGTTATTCAAATATGTCAGGCTGGGCAAAAAAATCCAGTTGCAACATGAATGCAATTCAGTGTTTGTACTTAGACTCATATTTGGTTTTACAACACACACACACACACAGTCTTACAGAGGAGCACAGTTAATCAACAACACACAGATGTGAGTCATACATTTACGACATGCACACACCCAGAGAGCCACACCCTGGGACTCGGCCCATGTGGGAATTAGACTTTGCTCAGCATGTCGTGACAGCTCTGGTTTTTCTGTGAAACAACGTGTGGAGAGGAGACATACTCAAGAGGGGGAGGGATGACATGAGGGTGAGAAATGCAGTGTGAGGGAGTGGAGGATGACAGCAAGAGAAAGTCAATAAAAGACTGGGAGGGGAGTATAAAGTTAAAGGAGGGGGGAAACAGCAATACCAAGAAACACTTAATGTGGGTAATGTACTGTCCACTCCATTACAGTTAGAAAAGTGATGCTCCATTGTTCTCTTTGTTCAAGCATGCCTTAACTACAGGTGCAGACTGTAATATGTCTCTACAGACTCCACAAACACTAAACTCATCAACATTTTAGGAAATATGTCCAAATAAACACAGTAAACATTAATTTACATTACATTTTACCATATACTACAGGACACAAACATGGATCTTGATTATTACATTAATAGGTATTCAAATACTATTTTGAAGAACGCCAATCCAAAAATATTCCATTACAAGTAAAAGTGTTTATCAGCTAACTGTATTGGAAGTACAGATATATATATATATATATCAGTGGCGGGCCGTCAGGGCCAGCAAGGCCTTCTCTGCTGGCCCTAAACATCATCAGAATATATATTTTTTTCTAAATATATTTTCCCACAAATATGTATTCAATTATTTCCCAGAGTAAGAGTTATTCTCTTAATTTCATAGCGTTCCTCTTGGTTGCGCTGCTGCCAGCCCCAGGTTGAGATTTGGAGGGCTGGTAATTATGTTAGATCTTTTATCCAATCATATTCAGCCATCGTGTGTTGCCAGGGGGCTAAAATCTGCCCTTAGGCCTTCAGAATCAACATTGCGGGCGCTGTTAGCTTCAAGTGAATGGGAATGACAATGTTGTGTCAACCAATCAGCTTTAGAGTTGGCTCCTCTAGGCCTTCTAGAAGGCCCCGGAACCGGCACAGGAGGCAGCTAGCAGGCGGAGTGCTGCAGGTCTTTTGATTGGATTACCAATATTGAGAGGCGGGGCCTATGGGCAGGTAAATGCAGAACCTCAGAACTAGGAAACTGAATTTGATAGACTGTACAACAGAGTCATTGTTGAAGTCTTCTTGAGGAAAGAAAGAAGGATGGATTTTGTGTTCAAATAATCAGTCTTTGGTGAGTAGGCATACAATGCATTCTATTTTTTATTAAATGTGTCTGTATGTTTGGCACAAAATAAAATGGCAAATAGCCTATGTTGCAAATTATTTGTTTTCTTTCTTTTATTTTGAGTGAATAGTTATGTGTCTTTATCATCACGGTGAAACTGCTTTGGGTGCGACAATGCCCTGTTTAGTGAACAAACTAGTGCAAGTGACTTTTTTCTTCTTCTTTTTCTCTGTCCCGATGCGCGCATTCTGCAGCGCGCGAGACGGAGAGCCGAGAGAAATGACATGCTGTGGTGTAGATACGATCAACATCAGACGGCTGTTTAGTTTAATAAATGAACAAAGACGTGCTATAGAGAAAATGACGGGGGCGGGCCAATTTTTTTTAATGTCATGCGATCTACCAATACTACGCCGCGATCGACCGGTAGGTCCGATCGACGTATTGAGCAGCCCTGGTCTAGAACCATGGCATCATAATGATAGTAATAAGAGGTGGATTAATTCGGGTGGGACTGTGTAGGACCTCACTGAAGGCCCAGGCCCCAGGCCCACGGCCCGCCACTGATATATATATATATATATCTTTTTATCTTCTTTTCATAAAATAATAATACTTTTACCTATTTGGGCCTCATATGGTTATTTAAAGGAATCTGAGCAGTTTTGAGAGGAAATCTTATACAAAATGTAGTCGAGTTGAATGCAATCGTGGCATCATAGTACACGTACATCAAAACTTTACTTACACCACAATACGTTGTCACTTTCAGTCATCAGCAAAAGTGGCTAAACATAACACATCTAATTCTCAATGCGTTGACCACCTGGCCAAAAGCATTTTTGAAAACATATAGTGGCGCTGTACCTCAGAGAGGTGGAGCTTTTCAAAATAAAAGATGAACAGCTGTTAATGAGTGGAGCAGGTCTACAGATCCACACAGCGAACCTTTACAGTTACAGATTAACTAACATTTTGGAGAAAGGATGTATGAAGACTATAATTTAATTTTAAAAGTATTTTGTGCACAGTTGCTAGATTTAATTTAATTTAAAAAAATATATTTAATGCCCTCTTGTTGTGAAGAGAGAAAGAGATCCTGGCTGGATGTTTTTCTTTTGTCTGTGTTTCTGTAGGACCGCCACTAGAGGGCAGGCTTGATGAGTACATCAGCTTCTGTTTCATCTCCCTCTTGTCCAACCCACATTGTTTTCCCTCTCTGGGTTCAACTTGAGCTTCTCGAGGTGTCGGTGGAGTCCTGGTCCCCCAGAAAACACATACAAGACAATAAGACGATGCGAGGAGTGAATGTCAGCCTCCACCCCGACACAAAGTCATTTTCCCTGGGGGTTGGTTTCGATCCGCCTCCGAGGTGCTTTCCACTGAGTAGAAGAGCCAACAGGACACAGAGATGTTCTCCTCAGGGTTCTCCCCGCTGTTCTGCCACCTCATACCAGAACGGGGCCTTGAAGCTTTTTGGGGCTCTGCGGGATCAATCTGGGTTCAGAAGTCACTCTTGGGGACTCGCCACACTGTCAGACCACAAGAGACTTTTGACTCTGGAGGATGAATAAAGGTACGAATTATAAAACCTATAGATTAATGTAAAGTACCTGGATTACTCGTCGACAGACATGTAGATGGCCAACACATTTGTGACTATCACAAATCCACAACTCCAGTTGGGTACTGTGCCTTTTTAATGCCAACATAAGATAGTGTTTAACAAATTAAATATATGAGACAGAGTATCAAGAGAGTGGACATATGTATAGTTACTTTGTCTTGAACTCGACACGCAGTGGAGAGACACAGGAAAATACTGGGAAGCGTAGATTTGGCACTCTGAGATTCTTGGATTAAGAGTGCCTTACAATTGGAATCCATTATTTTTATTATTATGGAGACAAAGGTCCCATGCTGGATTCAAGCACAGGTACTCGTGTGCTGCACAAAGAAGTGCAGTAACCTGACCCCGCAACCAAAGGTCATGTCCCATGTCTTTGATTTGCTGGTGAAGGTTATGATCAGTCAAACTCTCCCTGGGTTTCTGAACACCTCGCTGGTGACATGCGTCTTCCTTTACGAGAGAATGAAAAGAGTCAAATGGCTTCGACATGACTGAGGAAGGGCCTCTTTCTGTGCTCTCTGAACATTACATGCTTTATTAGCCAGCAACGAGCTGCAAAGCATTCAATATCAATAAAAGCTCAAGCAGACAAGTCATAATTATTCTGGGAATGCAATCACATGGGAGCTTTTGTAAAGATGTTGTTGTGCTGTTAAAATTGTAAAAGGTGTGAGAAATGTAAGTCACACTGTGCTTTCAAGATATAAGTGCTATAGGAAGTATTCTCATCCTGTACTTTGATGTAATGATAACACTTAAAATACTCTCTTAGTCCTGCAATGAGAATGTAAAAAACATTATGTAAGCATGTGCAATATATATTTAAATTATTTTTAAAAGAGTACTTTCTGTAAAAACATGGCCATTGGGTGTCCTATTATTTGTGATTACACTCTTATTGCTGATTTAATTTAATGTGTGAGTGGAAAATTAATTATTTAGTTGATCGACATGGGGCTAACTTTATCTGAATATCTAGATATCTGTGTGAAATCTTAATTTGTCAAGTAACAAATGGTGTCAAAGAAATGTGAAGTACAAAGTGCAATCCCTGCTTTCTAAATCACATATTTGTTGTTGCATCCAGTTGGGGCATAAGACTGCATCATGACATTGTATCTTGAACTTTTACCCTGTGGCTCTTATTTCCGCTGTGCAGAGAATTGAGGCTCAGAATAGCCAGAAAAGCATGCTGACTTGCATAAATGTAAGACATCCTGGTATTTTCAGCATACTGCATTCAACATACTATATATTTGGACTTATTCAATATGTTTCTCAGGCATGCTTAACAGTATGTTAGTATTTGTATTGGAATCCTCTGAAAAGGTTATATCTCTCTCGTAGTATGAATATAAAGCAGCATGGAAGGGTAATAAAAGCACTTTGATTAGAACATAATTATACAGCACTTGAGTGAAAGTGGTTTGTTTCATTCCACCATTGCAAAATAGTCATGCTGATGTAAAAAGGGGAAAGAAAAGAATCTGCATCTGTTCGACTGTAACTATTAAAAAAAAGAAGAAAACAGTGTTAGCAGACTTGTCAGAGGCCGTTTTAAAAGTGGGAAAGAAGAAATGTAATTTCCGAATTAAAAAAGAAAGTAAATACTTCACTTAAATCTTTTCATCCTCCTAAATTGATGAACATCTTTCAGGGCTTTACCAAGAAATGTAAGGTTCCTGGCCTTCTTGTGTGGTTTTTAGGTTGCTACAAGGTATTTCACGAGGAATAAGTTAAATGAACTCTGTGTATTTTTTAGTAACGTTGTGAGAGATTTTAGAGGATAGCTCATATTGAACCACCTGGTGATTTGGAACAATAAAGTGAGCCAATTATCTGTTCTGGGGGTTTCCATGTGCTGATGACTGTGGCGCTTGGATTTCATCAATTACACAAGTAGCTTGTATTGATCAGCCCAACAAGTGACTCAGGAACCTGTAAAGCATTTGAAAAGCTGAATTATAATAGCTTCAGAGTGAGATCATTTCCTTAAGTGTCCAGCTATCTTATTAAATGCTGAGTCATAGGCATTTGTGGAATCTGGATCGTGACATTGCACTTGTTGATGCGCTAAACGTCAGCTCGTGGAGCAAGAGCAGTGGGCCCATTTTTTTATTTAACCGGTGAGACTTTGATCTACTTCACAATTTAAAGTAAAAAAGGTCAAGAGTCAAACTTTTGGAAGTCAGATTTTTGGTTAATCTGCTTTGAATGATGGAGCATCTTGATAGATTATACTTCTTTGAGGGTAACAGGAAATGTGACCCTACATCATTTATTGTGGTTTGTCTGATAATAAAAGTGGAACACTTTTTCCTTTTTGTGGAATTTTACAGCGAAACTAATAACTAATAATTTGAAAAATTATCAAGAAATCATTTTACTTAGAACAGTTTTTTAGAGCATTGTGCGGCTCATGCCATTTACATATCAGCTGTCATACACATGCAACATCAGCAAGTCAAATGTGACAGATGAATAAAAAAACAGACTGCTTTTCTGTTGCAGCTTCAGTAATGGTAGACCGCAGTACAACAGTTGCTGTACTTTTCCCCACACTGATAATACAATTTGCCAACCACTATAATATATATATATATATTAGGGCTGTCAATCGATTAAAAAAAATTAACTAATTAATCGCACATTTTGAAATCCATTAGTCGTGATTAAAAGTTAAAAGTTAAAAGTTAATTCTTTTTAAAGACCAAACTTCACACAGAGCTGTGTTTTCAAAGAGGCTCCTACCTATAAAGTGCCAGCGAGGTATTTAATATTATGGATGATAAATTGTTTCTTCAGTGAAACATCAGATTAGTAAAAAAAAAGAAGTATATTGAGACCCCATTGGTCCTGTCATCTTTAACTCTGAACAACAGCAGAACCAGTGGCCTTGTTAACTGACTGACATTCACATGTGTCACGTTCACCCTCTGGAGGCTGGGCTCATTTGATACATTTTACAAAAAAATGTTAATTCACTTTTTAAAGGCGTTTGCATGTGACACATACCCACGTGTTCTACATCAAACATTCCAGAACAATCTCAGCTCTCTATATAGATAGATAGATAGATAGATATATACTTTATTAATCCCCAAGGGAATCGAGTCAAGTCAACAGCAACAACAAGAAATAAAAAAAAAAAAAAAAAAAAAAAATTAAGAAGGGTGTGATCTGGCAAGGTGAACTGTTGTTTGGAGCCTCATATTGGCCGTAATGTTCTCCTGTCCTGTATCTCTCCTTGTGGCAGCGGGAGCGTGAGGGAGAAAGAGGAGAAACTGTCCCTGGTGGAGGTGGTGGGTGGTGGTTCCAGGTCCAATATGGTTGTCCATTTCCTCTTCTTCCTCCTCCTCTCCTCCAGGTTCCAGGCTGGCAGGCAGCCGATGGATGAGCCCTGACCAGAACAGTCTTCCTAACCTAAGCTGGTGTCCGGATGCTCCTGTGCTCTCCCCAGCAGACAACAGCATGCAGCACACAACACACATCGACTGTGGAAATAACTCCGACATCTTGCCATGCCCAAGCTGAAGCTTCAAGAACAGCTCAAAACTCAAAGAGACCTCTTGCTTCTTGTTCCCTTCGTTGTTTGTGCGTTCAGTCAGGCTCAGTTGTCCTGGTGCTTTGTTCTCTGCTCTCTGACTGACAGGCTGCTAATGAGCGTCACCTGTGAGGTGGGAGGTCCTTTGTGATTTACTGAGTGTTCATTGGTTGTTTTTTCCCCAAAATGTTGACAGACAAACGGATTGACCAATCACGTTGAAGGTTTCGTGTGACGAGTTCTTTCCGCGCCGCGTCACCCGACACGTCGCCCCTACGGAGGGGGAGACGGGAGGAAGGAGCGCAGGAGGAAACCCGACTGATTCATCCACGAGTTTAAACTGATTTCTGCTCCTTATTTTCGCGGAGAAATAATTGTTTTAAACGAACACCGGAAGTAAACAAAGGTGCGTTAATTGCGTTAAAATATTTTAGTGCGTTAACGCGGCCTAATTAATCGCATAGATTAACGCGTTAACGCTGACAGCCCTAATATATATATATAGTGGTTCTATAAATAGTTATTGACAGACAAATATTTCAGCACTGCAACTGTATTTTGTTGGTGTCTTTTAAGCTGAAAGCTGACAATAGAAATGAGATAATTAACTTACTAACCAACTTTTGAATGATAGATAAACAGATGAGTTAAATTCACCTTGCAGCCATGGCCCTTGGTGCTCAGAACATTCCTTCTGAGCACCAGGAGGTCTGTTTAACTTCCAAACAAGGAAATCAGTAAAACACCATCATGGCAACAAGTGACACATACATATACAAATAAGCACACGTGCACGCGCCAAGCCGTTCAAAGTCCACTCATGGTCCAGTGATACGATTTTCTTTCGTTTTTCTTACTGATTTGCAGAGGCGGGTCTCGTTGCAGGCTCGTGGTTTATTTCTAAGGCTGTCTCATGAAATAGAAAATGACGCGACCCGTCTGTCTCCGGCATTTGACGCTCCTTTATGCACAGTAGGTGGGATATGCTTTCCAGTATTGAGTCAGACAGATAGAGTGCCCCCTAGCGGCAAAGACCTGTAACCAAACCCAGGTTGTGACTGAGTGAGAGAGAGAGAGAGAGAGAAAATGGGTGGACGGAAAGTCCCCGTGCGGAAATCCCCTTGACTTGTGCCTTTTCCTTTTAAAAAAAATTAAAAAATCATTAGCGGACTGTCTAACTCCTTTGAAAGGCTTCGCGAGCTGCCAGGGCTCCAAAATAGATCCGATACTGAAGGAAAGAGAAGGTTGAATGGCGCCGAGGACCGCAGCGGTGAGGCTGAGTGAAGGGGCTCAGAGAGGACTAGCCTGAGCATCCGGGAGGGCTTTGTTATTACCCCCGACATATTACACAGGTAAGACACCCGTCCTCCCCGAGCTGTGCCTCCCCATGTGGACCACATTTCTCACCAAAAGGGGGTGCGACTTGGTGGCCATGCTACATTACGTCTGGGCCTTGAGCATCGTTATGGTCGTGTTTCTGGGGAACGTGGAGGAAACGTGAAAGCTCGCTCACGACAGTGGCTTTGACAGCCATTGTTTACAAAGACGTCACCCTCGAGCGGATAAACGGAGCATTTAAACAGCCCCGATGTGGCGTCGGCGCCGCGACACATGTAGCGACACCCGGCGCTGTTTGACGCGTTTGAGCGCTACATTGTTTCACAGGTAGTTGTCATAGGAATTACGTAAGCCTTTTAACGTCAGTAAAGTCTTTTGTTGTTGTGTTTATTAAACCGCAGCGTCCACCACTTGTCTGTCTGCCCCCCAAAGTCTTCCAGCGGCGCAAACACACCAGAAACAGCCACTAATGGCTCGTGTCAACACGCTCGCGGACATCCAGGTGTCCGTCTTCTGGTCCCATCACGTGACCGAGTAGCTCCTTTAGCGTGGCCTAATCCGCTGTTGCACCTGCTGCTGTCTGATTAGTGATTGTGTTCAGGTGTTGTGATTGTTAAACCTGCTCAGCGTCTTCTAAAGCGGTTCATTTTAACGAGAGGGAGTACAACAACAACAACAAACACTAAACAAAATTCAGCTAAACTATAGGGCTACTTGCTGACCATCACTTTCTACTTCCCGTGAACTGTAAATGTGCTGACACACTCTTCGTTTATGGGTGAAATGTGACATTTCAAGACTGGTAGCCTACATGTAAAACATAACTGCTCTACTCTTCTGAAAATACTCCTACTGCTAGTTTGTGTATTGAACCGTTAATATGTTAAGTACCAACCAAAATATTGCATCAAACACAGAAAGTTAGCGTCAAGTGTTTTTTTAATAAATGTTTAGTTCATCCTTCAAACAAATCAGGAAACTTTGTTAACTTAAGGCAACATTCTTGTACAGCCGCTTGTGTTAAGACAACATTAAACAGGCATACTTTTGTGAAGACATTTTAATTTTCCTCACACATTTGGCATTGAGAATAGTATCTGGCACACAGGTATTCAATGTTTTAAAACAATTCTTCGTCTCACTCTATTTTAAACATTAAGACTTAATGCAGGCTTAATGTCGTCTGGAGGAAGGTGTTGACGAGGAAGGGGGTCTTTGGGAAGACAGTGTGACCTCCACAGCAGCATGGGAAGCTCTGGGCGGCCTTCAGTTCAAGTCTGGAAAACACCCGTTCATTGTTGGAGGTCTTTGAACCCACTGGGGCGCCCTCTTTGGGGGAACTCAAAAACCATTAAGTCGAGAAGAAAAATTAAAAGAGCAAACAAGAATACAAAGACTTCTTTGTGTACGTTTATTCCATTCGGTCCGCCAGAATCTCCTGTGAAAAAGCACCAGCTTTATCGCAGTGAGATGATCCTGTGCGTTGGGTGGTTTCCCCGAACAAACAGTAAATTAAGCTGTGCCTTAAGTCATAATTAATATGGAAGGGGAATCTCTTCAGAAAATTTCCCACCAGTCTATTCTTTTCTGTACTTTGAAGTAACCCACTCCCCTTCTCTCCATCCAGTTTCCACGTTGCTGGGTCAGTGGTGGTTGGTGCCTCCTCCTTTCCTCCTCGTTCCTCTTCCTCCCCTCCTTCCATCCACCTGGCCACTCATCCGCCATGTCGCAGGGTCAGAACTTCCTCCCCAAATTCCTGTTTGTCTCCAACCTGCTGAAGGCGGTGAAGATCCGTCAGCGAGTGCCCAACGACGTGGTGAAGCCGGCCGCCAGCAGCGGCCTCATGCACCACCTGCGTGGTATGCACCGGTACACGCTGGAGATGATTGCCATGAACCAATTCCCGCAGGCCTTCAGGGAGGTGGTGCAGGCCGCCATCCTGGACCGAGCCATGCAGGTCTCATTGGAGCAGGAGAAGAAGCTCAACTGGTGTCGGGAGGTGAAGAAGATGGTGCCCTTACGTACCAATGGTAAGAAAGATCTGCTGATCTCCACTAAATCTAAGTATGATTTTCTAACTTAGGCGCCATGAAGTTGTGAGAGTTTCGGTGACCTTTTGTCACAAGTTGGGAGTTTAAAAAAATGCAGCTTGTGACTTTTAACACAAAGTTTAACAACAGAAGCAATTCAACATATTGTTCTCAGAGCTGATGTCAAACCTTTGTTCCTTTCTTTCATGAACAGTAGCAATGTTCATTTCTCTGGGCGGAGGATGCGTTTCGCTTTTGTTTAATTTTCACTCATAGAGGAGGTGCGTGTTCGTGAGTCAGGGCTACTTGATATGTACATTCAGAGATGTCATTACTCACAAGCAGGGTTACTGTAAATGACAACAATGGAGGGACTTGATTCCGCTTTCACATCCACTCATTTCGCAGCCCCTCTTGGTTTTACTCTGCGTTGGAGTTCAGTCAGCCCATTGATTACTAAGTCATGTTTTCTGTTACGTGGAAGTGAGTAACACGGGAACACACCCGGGTCGGCAAACATTCAGACCCGGACCTGATTACGTCTGAGCATCGCTGTCTACTGGGAAATTCTCTGGCATCACTCGCAGGACTGTTATTTACTTTTCAGACATAACTATATCCACAGATTTTCTTTTACAACCTTAGGGGTATGTCCCTTCTTTTTCTGTGTAGAGGTGTGTGTGTGTGTGGCAGGAGTGTTAATGTCAGTGGATCTTAAACATCTCACATAGTTTTACCTTTAGTTCCCCACCTGTCTGGCTGTCGCTTTATGTCGCTGTCTTTGAGTCAGCTGTGCGTCAGGACTCACCGGGCCTTGTTAAAGCAAATATGACCAAATCCAACTGACTCTCGCTGTCTCTGTATCTATATTTCAGTAACCTTAACACATCTGGTGTTTACATCAGACTCATGGTCTTTTTCTAGATGAAGGGAAAAACAGTTTTTGAAGGGAAACATCAGCCATAGCATTCACAACAGAAGACGGAAACATAAATCAAGCTCAGTTACATGTTTGTGAGTTTCAAGAGGAATTATTTTATTTATTTCTCATAGGAAGCAGTTAATACAATGTGTTCATTGGGGAAATTCCTGTTTTTATTGCATCTCAGAATTCCCTTTGAACAGTTACTGAATGGATGAGGAACTTGCTGTGTGTTGTGTGTGTTAATAGTAAGTTAGTAATGATTAAAGGGACTTCTGTAATTCATCAAGACATGGTTCCTCTTCAGAAAGACCCCTGACTTTTCTGGCTTCTGCTGCCAGTAACCTGGACAGAACCTCCTGGCTTGTGAAGATGATGTCATAAAGATGAGACAGAATTTAATAGCCAAAGCGTCTAACTCTGAAGGACCCAGATGTGACTTTGAGCTAGGAAGGACAACACACACACACACACACACACACACACACTCTCTCTATCTCTGTCTCACTCTCTCACTCACACACTCTCTCACACACACACACACACACACACAGGACTGACTGACTGCTGCTGAGTCACTGGAGTTCAGCAGACAGACACACATACGGAGAGAGTACTTGAGAGAGCAAAAGTCTGTCAAGGAACATCCAGTCAGAGCAGGCCATATTAATCAATCTCCTCAGTCATACCAGGACAATAAGAGCCGTCTCCTCATCGTCTGGGACCAAAATGGACCCAGTAGCTCCCAAGCTTTCAATCTTCCATAAACCTGAATTTATTCCCCAGTTTAGAAGAAATACAAATGACATCATAAAAGCCAAACAGCCTCATAAAGCTTTAATTCCCCGGCAATAAAAAATGATATGGTCACATGGGCTTTCCTGTTTTTAATGCAACCTTTCAACTGAGTGACATCACGCGTTATTGAAAATCAGTGCGTCTTCTGTCTTTAATTTCGAGGATGCATCTGAGGGTTTTTCCCAAACAGCATCCCATGTCTGTCATGTGTCCCCAACGGGCAGGATTTCTTCAGCTACAATCACTGAGTCTACATGCTGTAGTAGCAAAGAGGACACACACACACACACCGCCACAGTGTTCTCCCTTATAGGAACAGACTACTTTTCTCAATGTGGTATCCACAGTGTTTAATAAGAACACATTATATCTTTTTTCCAGTTTTTAGTATAAAAGCAGAAGCAAAATTAGGAACTTTTTTGCTTCTAAGGACTTATTCTGTTGGTTTAGTCTCCCGAGACATCTTGGACACTAAGTGGGAGGGTGGCTGGTGTGTGCCACAAACCTAAATTCGCATTGGAAAGCACCACCTTGCAACCTTGTGGTTGGTGTCACCTGCACGAGGAACAGATGAGGATTAAGGCCGGTCGTACGCTTGTGTGTTTTCAGGAAGTGTTCCCAGCTCACCACAGAGGAAGTGTCTGTATTTAGACTGATGTGACCGGCAGACCGGCTTTCATCTTTAGTCGTCACTCGTCAGGCAGCTCGATTAAAGGTCAAAGGTCTGTGTGATTTTGTGCGCAGGAAGAGCTGATTACCCATGCGTGTTTTTGGCCTTTGTGCCTATTCTTGTATGCCTGGTGTATCTTTTTTGAGGATGGTGCAGTTGAGGATGCCTTTTCTCACTGGAGTGTTGAGAGTGCTGCAAGAACGCCAACATGCAACAACAGCTAACTCGTCTGAAATAGAGGTGATGGTTTTTTTTCCGGTTTTTTTCTCAAAGTAGAGTGGGACATTCCCTCGGTTGATTGAAAGCGACTGCATCTCATGTACCACATATTATCTCAGCACTCGTTAATCACAGCCTTTATCGGGAGTTGATAGCAGTTGTTAAAAAGATAACATTCCATCCTGTCCAAGCCACACCCCTGTGGAAAGTCCAGGACCAGCTGAGAGGCATTGATGAGTTAGGATCATAGGAAGTGAACACACACACGTGCACGCACACAAGGCAGAAGTTAGTACAGGGGAATTCCTATGTTTAGTGTGGCAACAGGGCTTTTCAGAGCCGCACACGTTGACAAACATGGACTCTCCTGTTTCACAATGAGAAAAAAACCCAACATTGCCATCGGAGACTTTATACAAATCTGTTCACATACAAATTCTCTTTTAGAAAACTCTTTATCTCCCTGACGGTTTATAGAATATAGAGGATGCGATTTTCAGGGCAGATTAAGATAGCGAAGGAGCTGGATTATATTTTTCTAAGACATATTTCAAGTATATTGAGGGCCAGCAGGGTAAAAGCCCCACTTTGTTTGTGGTGTTTGCAGTTCCAGACATGTGAGCTTCATATAATAGTCTAGATACCGGATAGTGCGACAACTGACCCGACGGCCTGGAAATCCCCAGACTTTAGTTCCGCTTGTGTGTGCGCATGCGCAAACACACTGTTTCTCTGTTGTGCACGAGTCCCTGAACAAGTGTATTAGTTTACGTCCTGTGTATAAAGTCAACCACCCTCAGTTCTAACCTTGTATGTGCTTGCCTGCCTTTTCTCTGTGTGTGTCAATAGGAGATGGCAACTGTTTGCTCCACGCGGCCTCTCAGTACATGCTGGGCGTTCAGGACACGGACCTGGTGCTTCGGAAAGCCCTCCATGGTGTTTTAAAAGAGACGGACACTAGCGTCTTCAGAGCTCGCTTCCAGGCGGAGCTGCTCCAGTCCCAGGAATTCACACAGACCGGACTACGATACACCACAATGGTATGAAGATTAGATCAGGTCTAGGTCAAAGGTCTTCTCCACCACTTTGCACACGTAGTTGGTGCTCGTGAGACAGTCAAATTGTATTTTGCATAATTGCAAAAAAAGAATATAGCATAATATATTTGTTGTGTTCATGCAATAGTTCAAGCCAGGTTATATGCATACATCCTTCTTATTTTATGGAATGTAAGAAGTGTAATCATACGTGCATCCATCCTCACTCTTTGTGTGTCTGCTGTCTCAGAACTGGGAGGAGGAGTGGGAAAAGATTGTGAGGATGGCGTCTCCGGCCTCCGGTAGCAACGGCCTCCAGTTTGACTCTCTGGAGGACATTCACATCTTCGTCCTCTCCAACATTCTCCGCCGACCCATCATCGTCATCGCAGGTACGGACTTTTTGTCATCTGGGTGTATGTTTATTGCTTCCTTGTCAGCCATCGAAGACCCGCCGGTCTCGTTTCAACATGTCTTTCAGTCATAAAGAAGGTCGGGGTATCTCCTTCCACATGCCTCAGCATTTTGCTCTTAGTGTTTGACTTCACTGTATCATTTCCCCTCTATTTTGGTTGGTGGATGTAGAGCGGCTATTGTGTTAAATGCATTATTTAGAGGTTAAATAAGCAGAAACTTGTATAAACTTTATTTAAATGTTGTTCCGCTCAATGAAATTGCCAAGGATATCAATTTCAAAGGAGAGAGCAGACATTTTAATGTTCTTTTTTCTTTTTCTTGCCATTCACTTTTGTAATTTTCATCAAATGTTTCTGGAGCATTTCTAACATTATTAATCAAAATCTATCAAAATAAATATCCTGTACCTTCTACCAGAAGCTGAAAAGTTTGATTTAACTGCGAAACAAGCCAACAATAAATTCCATAAAATGTGTCCGAAAAACATTAAACTTGGACAGTTATCTTTTAGATCAGTAGTAATCCTTTAATCGTTATTCTTTCAACAGACCAGGTGGTCAGGAGTATGAAATCTGGCTCCTCCATCTCGCCTCTGAATGTGGGTGGGATTTATCTGCCACTGCACTGGCTGCCCACAGAGTGCTACAAATACCCAATCGTTCTTGGCTACGACTCCCAGCACTTTGCACCCCTCATCACCATCAAAGACAGCGGCCCAGGTAGGAAACAAGAAGAGACGGGTGTGATGGAGCTGACACGACAAAGAGTTGCTCTGGTTTTTATGTCCATGTGACATTTTGGTCTGTATTTGCCAGAGATCCGAGCAGTATCGCTGATCAACCCAGGACGAGGGGGCTTTGAGGAGCTGAAGGTTCACTTCCTGATGGAGAAAGAACAGCAACAGAGAGAGAGGCTTCTCAAGGACTACCTGCTGCTGATAGAGATCCCCGTCATAGGCGTGGGCTATGACACCACTCGGATCATCAATGCTGCACGGTACTTGCATATGATAAACTCTGTCCCCATAAAGAGACACAAAGGAAGAAGAAAAAGTAAATGATTTATATTCCAGTCCTGGTCCTGGCCTGACTGTCAAATGTAGTTTTGCACTTTGCAACTTAGGAAAGAAGAGGCACAATTTTTAGATTGATATTGTAACACAGCTGGTTTATTAACTTCTACAAACCTAATCAGCTAATTGATGGCATTAACTCTATTAACTTAGAAACTGAAAAAATGTAATCGCAAAAAGTGCAATTAATTAAAGAACCACATTGTGTCTGTCCCCAGGCTGGATGAGGGCAACCTCCCCGAAGACATGAACCTGATGGAGGACTACCTGCAGCTCGTCAACCACGAGTACCAGCGCTGGCAGGAGGACAAGGAGCAGGCGTGGGCCGCCCAGCCGCAGCGCCCGCCGCCCTTCTCCCTCTCCCAGCTCTCCCTCATCGAGATCCGCTGCGCCACGCCGCGATGCACCTTCTACGTCTCGGTGGACACGCAGCCTCATTGCCACGAGTGCTTTGAGAAGCGACAGGCCACCACCGGTGGAGCAATAAGGATTGATGGGGTCGTGCAGACCAAGGGGGGAGGGGTAGTGATTGGGGGATCAGAGACAGAGGTGAGCTTCAGAGGAGCCCGAGGCAGCAGCCCTCCATCCTCCACGTCTGGGAGAGTGGTGGTGATATCCAGCCCCCGTTCAGCACCCCCAACCGCTCCCAGCCTGAGCCTGTACAGTGAAACTCATGCCATGAAGTGCAAGACACCCGGCTGCCTCTTTACCCTGAGCGTGGAGCATGATGGACTTTGCGAGCGCTGCTTCAACTCCAGGCAGACCCTTGGACCCCACGGAGCCGGAACAGCTGCTCCAGGACTCCCAGGCCCCAATGGGGGCCCTACAGTCGCCCACCCGGCCCAGGGCACCGGCTGGACCCAGTGGGGCGGCCGCGAGACCGAGCGCTGCAGCATGTGCAGACAGGAGGCGTTCAGGATATTCAATGGCCTGTGTCCACCCTGCATGCAGAGGCAGCAGCCTCCAGAGAGGGAAGAGCCGCAGCAGAACAACCCCACGACTGAGGCCTCGTCTTCAGCTTGGACCCAGGCCAGGGACGCTGAGAGGCCGTGCCCCACTCTAACCCCGGGGCACACCTCAGCCTGGCAAGCCCCTCTGGCCCGGCCTTGTAAAAGATCCGGCTGCCAGTTCTTTGGGACGCCAGAGAACTTGGGGTTCTGCACTATTTGCTACGTTGACTATCAGACCAACCACCGTAAGTCCTGAAACTTCCTTCACGTAACAGGGCTCGTCAATGTTTCAAAAAAAATGTACATTTGTTTTGCACTATAGGAATTATGGTTGTTTTATATTTAATTGTACTTCTCTCAAACGTCAAATCATGCTGTCTACTGTCTGTTTCAGACCTGACCCCTCCCCCTCCCCCCGCCCCGGTCCAGAGCCGGCATGGCGTGGAGGCAGGCTTCCAGAACGCCTCTCGGTGTCGAGGGCCTGGGTGCGGTGCAGTGGGCAAGGCAATGCTGGAGGGCTACTGCGACAAGTGCTACGTCAAAGAGCAAAGCACACGGCTCAACCAAGCGGCACATCGCACACCACACTCGCCTCCTCTGGTCATGGTAGGTGTCTACCATACCGTGTGTCGTTTGTTTCCTTCGTTTGTAGGTGGTTCTTAATATCCTGCTGGTCCACAGATGCCCTTTTAGTTGCCAAGTTGACCTTTCTCTTCTTGCTCTCTTTCTCTCTTCATAAAGCGTGACCGAGCAGCCAAACCAAGATCTTCACAGCAATCCCAGACCCAGACCCAAACCCAGACTCAAACCCAGACCGAGACCCAGTGCCGACGGAGTGGCTGCAGCAACGAGTCCCCGGGTTGCACGGACCTCTGCCCCGAGTGCCACACACGCGGCCAGGGCAGAGAGGCGGGCAGACGGGCGCAGGCGCCTAAAGAAAAGTCCAAGCAGCGGTGCAGGACGCAGGGCTGCGACCACTACGCCAACGCAGAGAAACAGGGCTACTGCAACGAGTGTGACCACTTCAAGCAGATTTACCGCGGCTGACCACACGCACAACCACGATGACGACACATCGCTGTCACGCTCGAGCCGCTGCCCTGCTGTTGGCGCCTCATGCCAGTCAATGCACCTCTGATACTAACTAACCAACTAACTAACTAGCTAGTGAATAACTAGTAACCTTATGGCCTGAAAACCGAACACCCCCCCATCCCCCCCTGTGTAGAATGTGAAGAGAGAGAGAAAGAGAGAGAGTGTGTGTATGTGGTTGGGGGGGGGGGGGGGGAATGTGTGTGTGTGTGTGTGTGTGTTCGCTGTTGACATGACCTCCAGAATACCTCTTTGTGCAATTATTATCATCTGATGTGCTCTGTGCACGTCCACGGTGAGAGGTTTGGCTTCATGTCAGAGCAACTGACTTTACTCTTGTGTACAATATGTATTTAGAGGTACGTCGTGAATCGTGCCGGACAAAAATGATTGTATGTTGACATAACGAGAAGCATCTGACATTGCTTTCTAGACCACAGCCAAGGATTTTTACCCGCCGTCTGTCTGTCTTAACACATCTGTGTGTCTGTCTGCCCGTCTGTCGAGCATTGGCCCCGTCCAAGGAGGGATGCGGTAGTTGAGGAAGCCCGGCAAGAAATCTGTGGAAGCAGGAAGCAGAAGTGAGCCACACTGGGCCAAAGTGTTTCAAAGCTTGAAACGAAATTTAAATGGTATGCACCATTTGTTTAGCTTAGTTCTTCGAAAAACCCTCATGTACGTCCTCCAAATAAAGACTAAAGATTTGCCGAGAAAAAAGCTCTTGCAATCAATATTGTAAAAATGATCATGACTTAATTTTCTTCCATTTGTCAGTCGAAAAGCAGTTTATATTTTGAGGCAAATTAAACTCGGTATTTTTTACGTATCTGTGATATGGCGTGATGAGATTGTTGATATGGAAAGCGAGAACAGACCTTTTTGTCTGCACAGTGCAAGGCGGACAGGGCAGGCCCCTGCTGGTTTTGGTGCTTCATGTACAGAAACACAAGCCTCTCCATTGTAGCCGACATGAAGGTGGAGAACACAGTAGAGACGGGACTCATTCATCCTCTTTCTATTCCTCCTGTCCTTCCTCTCATTGCCCCTCTCCTTCCTCCAAAACAGATCTGTTGCCTTGGACGTTGTTTTTGCTGTTTACTGACCACTTAACTAAGCACCTAGAGATGCATCGACACATAGCTACACACACGCACACAAATGTCGTAGCTCCGGTCCTGTCAGAAGGGGATTGCCGACAATTAAGAGAACTGAGAACATAATGACGGGTGATTAACCACCTTACCACCATATATATATACACACACACACACACACACACACATTTGCACATGCAAACGCAGCTCTGAGATTGTATGCACCCCACCCAGCCTGAGGTTTTATGTAGGTATACAAACCCAGAGAGAAATGCATTCCTCTCTGCTCCGCCCCACTGGATGTGTCAAGGCGACAATTAAAAAAATGTCAAAGAGCAACCCCATCGCCTGCTTTGGCTAATCTTGTTCATCTGAATGTGTTTTTGTGCTGCCGCTACAGCAGCACAGTATCGGGGGCTGATCCTCGATGCGTTTTGCCTTTAAGTAGTGATTACAATTTTATGGACCAGAGGAGCCTGATCCTGGATCAGTGCTCCCACCTATAAAATGCTTTTGTGAACATGGATCTTGGTCCATATTGTAGGACCTTCCAACCCGATGCCTCATCTCCAACAAAACACCCCCTCCCTCCCCACACACACACATACACAACGCACGCATGTGTGCATCTAGAATACGCAAAACTGACATTCCTGTATTTTTTATTTCTTTTTTGTTTGTTTGGGGGATTTTTTATTTTATTAATGTATTTTGATATATTTGGTTTTGTTTCTG
Organism: Pseudoliparis swirei; assembly: GCF_029220125.1. Lineage (NCBI taxonomy): Eukaryota > Metazoa > Chordata > Actinopteri > Perciformes > Liparidae > Pseudoliparis > Pseudoliparis swirei. The sequence goes on from NC_079404.1 coordinate 17,488,915, forward strand.
CCCCCAAAAATAATACCGCCAAACAGTTGTTGTTACCTCCTTAAAAATGGCTGGCCTGTAACACTCTAAACTAACTGGAGTGCCACAAATAGACTTCGCCAACCCCGTGTGACAACAGACTAGAGTTAATCAAGCTCTAGGTGGGAAAATCCCCAAATGGGCACCATCTTTTCACGAGTGTCTCGTTTTAGCGAAAAATACGAAGACATTTTTATCTGCAGCAATAACCTCGAGCGTAAAACATTTATCTAACAATCTCAAATGTAATATCTGGAGCGGTTATTCCCCTTGCACTTGTGCTGTGGGCAGATGTCCATCTGTGGCTTCAGTTAGGAACGCAGAGACCAACAGGCTCTCGGTCTGCCTTTTCATTCAACTGTATCTGGAGCTGTCGGGCCAGCCCACCTGTCGACGGCCTGTACGTAGATCTCTGTGTGCTTTAATCACCTCTAGACCAACCTTAATCAATTAAAATCATCGGGACCCGAGTCCGACCGGGAGGAAGATCACATAAGTTGCACATGACTTGTCGAAGCTGCTGAGGCGTTTAGGAATGGTACTCCGACTCGCTCGGGGACATTCCAACAGTAGGAAGAGCAACCTTTTAGGAGCCGAAGGTGTAACAAAACATGCAAATTGTGTGGAAGTTTCTCTATGTGACCTTTTCGACAATAGGGTATTGTATGAACAACAAACACAAAAAAAAGCCTGGTTTTATTTGTTAAGTATTTATTCATGTCAAGATATCTGTATTGTGTGATTCAATAATTATTCATATGTCGTCCTGAAATGAATTATTTTTATTAAGAAATCTGAAATGTGTCTGTGGTTCTTGTGTCTCCAGTTGTGTGAGTGTGAGTGTGGAACATGTGTGCGCTACACAACTTAAACATGTGTGCTCTTTGGGTCCACACTGCACCCCTCTTACAGCATCTCTCTCCTCTCTTGATGCCGTGTGTTGTGACTCTGCTCCTGCTGGTAAAAACACGTCGCCCGTGTAGGAAGGACGGTGGGCGCTGCAGAAGTCATCAGATAACTGATCGCTCAGGCCTGGTTCAGACGCTTAACTGGGTTAGCTCTTCTTCTCTTTTTCTTCTCTACGCCTCCCTTGTTCTTATTTATTTTCTCATTGTTACACATTTCCATGCAAAAAAAAAGTTCAAATGATGAGGCTTCTCTTTAGGTGCTTTTTACCCCGCCGTTATTCAGTTCTTTCTAGGCCTACGTTAGGCCGTCGTGCTTTTAAGAAAGAAAGCAAAGCAAAGGGAACCCCTACCCTGGCATGGAAAGACACAGTTCACTCAGGAGCGCAGTGGGGGGGATTCGGAGCGAGGGGAGATCTGGCAGTGACAGGTGGGGGAATATGTTATAATTACACATGGCAGGGCAGAGGTGACATTAAACAGGTGTGGGGCTGCACGGGTATGCGTGGGCTTTCTCATCAACCTGCAGCCGCCAGCACAGTCAGATGGGTGGCTGCTGTGGTTCCCTGGAAATACCCGGCATGCAAACACTTTGTAACGGCTCCTTTTCCGCTTGACGTGCGAGCGCTTCACTAAACGCTGCGGTTAAGCATAGGCCATACAGACTCTATACAAGTACTTGTGCGAAGCAAACATGTTAGTTATAAGATAAGAACTCAAAACGTCATGGAGGTGCACCCCAACTTTTCATGAACAATGATCTTAGGTTGAATGATGATGACGGATTTATTGAATATGCAGCAGCATGCAGTCACGAGAAATGCCGTCTATTCAAAGTACAGAGCTGTGATGCGTTGCCTAGAGACCAGTATCACAACAGGGCAAATGTATGCACAATTATAAATAAAACAACTCGACTGGCGTTCAATAGAATTAACTGTGTGCCACTGCAATAGACGTATTAGATCTGACTAAAGGTCTGGAACAGAATTCAGTTTGCTTGGAATCAGTGATTTGGAATGAAGTCGAAGAACTTTGACAACTTTTACAGCATAAAGAACAACTTTAGTGGAACATTCATCGTTTGTAAAAAAGAGGTTCTTTAAACTGCAAGAGTTGCTGGAGTTTTGACCTCCTCAGATTATTTCCCTTCTCTATGCACCTTGGAAGGAGGTGACGTCTGTTACAACATACGGTAACGTTTGAAGTCAAAGGCCGGGTTGGTTATCTTGAGAACGGGGAGGCTGGAAATAAAAACCGATCCAACTGGAAAAAACAAGGCCAGTGTTGCCAACTCTTTTCCAATAAAAGCAGCTTCCATTGATTGCTCTCAGGATACTGAGAATTTCCCAAAAAATATATTTTGAAGAAAATGACCAACCCAGCCTTTGAGGACTAGAGATGGGTGTTCCTATCCTTCACATACTCATAAAGGTAATACATCTAGATTTCGACATGAGGCCTCGACAATAATATAATAATATAATATGTATATATAATAATATTGACCCAATTGTCCTGAAAAAAAGTCTGACACACTGCCTCTTCTGTTGAAAAGTAAAAATGTTGCAAAAATGTAAAGTACATTTGGTTCTGGTTTGACAGGAAGATATCTGTTATTGTGCAATAGGAAGCGGTTGTAGCCATGGTTACCTTTGTTTGACCCTTTTTTTAGCGGCAACAAAGATCGACGATGAGATACACCCTTTCACTGAACAATATCTCACACACACACACACACACACATATTAATTAATTAATAACTATCTGATTTGAAACTCCCCCATCTGCGTCATTTTTGCTTGGAACTTCCACTTTGAGGCTACAGCGAGTCGAGTGATGAAATACACACAACTCTGTACCAAACAAGTGTTTTAAGGTATTTGTATACAACTTTATCCCTTTTCATTTCTGGTTAGTCCCACCCCGCAACCCCCAAACACATATTAAATATGGTTTACCCCTCTTACTTTTAGCATGTATTCAAATTATATATTAAAACTTACTACGTTGTTTATCACATAGTTATATTATGGTAACCATATCAAAAGAAATATTAAGAGTTTTTTAATGTATCCTCAATTATTATAACTTCTCTCCAGAATTTTACAAAGTATACAATTGTGTAATTATATTCAATGATGTTTAATTACACATTTGTTCAAGACTGTTTCTATATGTGTTTTGTACCTTTAACGGATAAAGACATGCTGAGCTTAGCTTTACCTTTCTTTGAATAGTTAGACAAATACATTCTTAACTAAACTTCCACTTAAGAGGGAGGCACAAAAAATAATATCATTTACAGTTTTTTTGTAAACATGTAAAGTCAGACCTGGGTGTGTGTTTATGTTGAATTATTATTTACAAAAGTCAATGTTTTCAGACAATATAATAAGCTCAATATTCACCACCATGTTTATCTCCACCAACTTGCTGTTTGAGATTAGACGAGTTTAAAGTCTGGAGTATAAAAAGCAGTGAAGTAGAAGCAGCCAGAAAACTGCAGAGGCCGAAGAGATGTGTGATTTTATATGTGGGTTTTTGCACAACACATAAGTCATATAATTCAATGTCTAAATTCAACATTTTGGAGCGGATTTGAACTAATGTTTATACTCTTGTTTAGCTTAATATGTTTTATGTTCAAAACACGATGCACTATTATGTTTAGGCGATAAAGTCCCTACTTAAAATCTTAGTCTACAGTGTAACTACTATGTAAGGATGTCAGATGCGATGTAGTTACAATGTGCAACATTTTTCTCTGAATTGGAGTAAAGTAAAAGTTTAAAGTAGCATCAAATTTAAATACTCAAGTAAAGTCCAAGTCGACCTACCCCAAATGTGTAAATGTAGTTACATTCCACCACTGCTCAGGCAATATAAATGTAGTGTAGGAAGTTCCAATACACCATATCCACCACGTGAGGGCGCATACGTAAAAATGTGAATTGTGACTACAAACAATGACTACAACTCCCGGCATCTGCCTATGTTTACGGAAGCGGGAAGCCGTAAGCGGATGGTCGCCTTGGTTATTTAGTTTTCGCGGTACACGCATCGGGGCGGTCTTACAGGTATCGACATTGTGGGAGACAAGAACACGTCTGTCGGTGCACGCAGGTGCCCAAAACAAACGCCCCATCGTTGAGAATCGAAACCCATTACTGTTGTTGTAAACAGCAGAGCATGTGTAGTTACCGCTGGTAGTATAGCGTAATTTAACATCAGTTACACATCAATGAAACCGGTTGACTCAGACGAGGAGGACGCGCAGCAGCTGGGCGCTTACCAAAAGGAGCTGAGACGTAAGTTAAATGATTAGCTAATTAAAGCTAAGTGCTAACAGCTGAAGGTAGAGCCGTTAAGCTAACCTTGTCAGATAGCTAAATATAACACACTCACGGCGGTGTATTAAAAGTTCCCGTCAACATTAACATGCACGACTTGGCTAAACTAATGTCGTAGAGTTACCTTTACGGGATGTCATTAACTCCTCCAGCACTAAGAGGCTCGGCTGGATAAAGTCCTGTCACTGCCACCTGTTGTTGGTTCACAGTCTAGCATGTTAAAACACATATTAACATGTTATGCATACATTTCAGACGGCTAATGTTAGACTTGCAACGTATTACTATTCTTGCAAAACAATTGCCAGGACACCACGGTGTGATCTTAACGTGATGGTCCCAGTAACCCATGACTGTGCAGAAAACCAGCTGAATACCATGCAGCCACCACCACTAATGAAACCCTTTCCTACTGTGACACGCCGACATGTCTGCTGTGAAAAGACCCATTTGTTGTTTTGCTATGTTGGTTTTTGCACCAAGTTGATATTTATATCTTATGTCATTCAGCAATAAATAATACTTTAAATGTGAAAACTTGTCTATCCATCAACTGTGTGTTTGGTTAATTGTGTATGGAAAAGTAGCTTATTATACATCCCAGTGATTTCACAAATTGTTCTCTTTAATTCGGGTAGTGCAAGTTTTTTAGTTCACAGACGCCAACTAAACTGTCATGGTTGGAGCGCAGAAATAATATACTGTGTGAGACCGGTGTTCATGAGTGTATGTTGTTTTCAGAGCGGGCCAACCAGAGCATACAGCAGCTAAGCAGTGCTTTGGAGCAGCTGAGCTCTGATGGAGAAGAGGTGGAGGAGCCCAGAGGCAGAGACGGCAGCCTCTTCGCCGACGTGGCCGAAGAGGACACGGCTGCATGGAGCCAAAAGACACAGAGCGAAGCAGGTGATGAGCTGTGGGATGACTGTCTGACAAAGACTTAATAATACACCACCTCGAGATTTCCCTGTTCATAATCTTGTTGACTGACAAAAGGCAAAGTTATATTGAAATGCTTCCTGTTTCTGTGCACATGCTTTTTTCTTTGTCTTTTGGCATTGTAGTTAATCAGCTGAAGAGCCTTCTGCTGAAGCAGGGCAGAGACATTTCCTCTCCCCTCACTACTTCAAAGAAACAGTCTCCATCCAAGGTAGAGTAAGCAGTTTTGCATGGTGAATATTAAGATGCATTCAACCTAAATAGCACGCTTTACAGATTTAACAAGCTACGGTACGATTTCTCCATAGTTAAATGTAGTAAATCATTTAGACTTTTCCATTATATTAATATTTTGCTTGCCATTCTGTTGTGTTTGCTTCGGTCTTTTCTTTCTTCTGTTAGAGAGTACAGCAGGAGGGACGGTCCAACTTGCCTGCTTTTCAGGATTTGGTACCAATGATTCACAACCAGTCAGATTACATCCAACACCTGGAAGCTGAAGTCAAATTGTGCAAGGTATGAGCACAAATATGTGTTTGTGTGCATTTATATTTGCAGACCTTTTTCTGTATTACTGTTGCGCCAGTTTGGATGTGTTTTGATACACTTCTCCGTGTTCAGGAGGAGCTGCATGAGATGAAACAGCGAATCAGAGTGGTAGTGGTGGAGAATGAGAAGTTTCATTCAGAACTCAAATCCAAAGCTATGGATGAATCACTGAAAGAATACACAATCCACAACTCTATGGTAATGTGTGTTTGTGTGCGAAAATATTTGTTGGTGCTTTGCAAAATGTATGTACATTCGTACCATATTTACGAGGATATGTACATCACAAGATCTGAAATAAAGGATGAAATATTTGAGGTTTTTTTCAAGTTTCTGACACTGGTTAACGCTATTCTCATTACTCCACATACATTCACTGATGGTGTAGATATCAGTGTTATCTTCAGAATAAGTATGTCAAATTGTTACATCTAGCATGCATTGCAAAATCATTAAAGCACATTTTGTCTCTCATAAATAACGATTACCTCGTGTAAAATTTCTTGTAAAATTAAATATTTCTTAAAAGTGTAATCTGTCCTGATGTGTTCTTCAGGTGACTGGGAGTTTGGCAGCCAACAACCACAGCATGCTGCACACATCAGAACTCAGCACATGGAAAAATGAACTGGTATGGATTATAGATTAACTTTCTGCTCTCCTATTATTATTTAGTGTTTCGTCTCAGGCATCTTATCACATGTCTACATCATCACAGTATTTATTCCAGTCAAGACATGTTAGTCTAATGCTCTGACGACGTGTTGAAATATCAAATATTTTTTCCATCTTGTGCTTTGCATTCGATTTTGCATTTATATTGCTCAAACATACAGTTGCTATGGAAGATTGTGACAGAATCATAATCTCATCCCATCCTCTTTAATTCCATCGACTAATTCATAGTGTTTCAAGTGTACATGCATAGTCTGTTCTTAACATGTTTATGATTATTAGGAACAATTTAAAGTGATCTACCAGGCCCAGATTGAAAGCTTGGAGGCTCAGGTCATCTCCCTCAGGTCAGTGTACTCCAGCTGTGAAGCCAGCATACCCAGTGACTCTTTATAATTCAACAATTCTCATTTCCTTTTCCTCTCTCTGTTTCACCTTTTCCTTCCGGCTTTAGGAAGGATCTGTCAGTCAGTCAGAAGGAGTGTGAGGAGGTGAAGGATCGTCTGAGACACCGGGAGAAACAGGCTGCAGATGCACTGAGAGCTGATGGAGCTCCTCGTGTGGCAGGATTGTGTCTGAACTGTGCTCAGCACGAAGCTGTGTTGGCTGGAACTCACACAAACCTGCATGTCCAGACTATTGACAGACTCAAAAAGTCAGTGGTAGCACACAAATAGAAAAAAAGGAAACTACATATATAAAGAAAACGAGAAACAGAATTATTTTTTAAATGCTGGTGGTTCATTTTCCTGTCTATTCATTTTTTAGGGAGCGCGATGAGTTACTGGTGGCTCTGCGTGCCGTGCGAGCTAGTCAGCAGGAGGCCCAACAGAGGGAGTGGTCAGCCTGTCTCCAAGTGAAGCAGGCTGTGGAGATGGCTGAAGAAGCAAATCTGTACAAAGCCAGGGTCAGAGAAACAATTTTTCAGCGGCGTTGTTGTCTCAAACTGTATGTTTTGATTTGTAAAGCTCTTTTATTCCGCTAAAATATTCCTCTTGAGTTGTCCTGTAAAACAGAAGCGAACTATACCTACTGTGTGCAGGTTGGTTACCTCTGACAGACCTCTGACAGACCCCCCTCTCCGCTCCCCCCCTCCCGTATCTGTTTATACGCATGCAGGTGGAGGTGCAGAGTGAGCAGCTGTCCAGGGAGCTGGCCCGACTTCGGGAGCAACTAGAACGAGAAGCACATGCCTTCAAGGAGAGACTGGCTGAGGCCCGAGAGGAGGGCCGGGCTGAGGCCCGCAAACAGAGAGAGGAGCTGGCACAGACAGTAAAGCTTACTAATTTACTTTTTGTGTGCTTGGACAACTAAATTATGTGTATGTAGTTCCAATTCACCGCTTTGGCTGCTTTTAAAATACTGAACTATACTAGAATAGTAATGTGTAAACTAAAAATATACTCCTACTTCTATGACGTTTAACAACCACCACAGAGAAATACTTGCATTGTTTGGCAGATGTATTACATATTTTTGATTGATGAGACACATCATAATATATGCAACATTTATTGCACTTGACTGTATTGGATCCATGTACTGTAGCAGGTTCTTTTTCAAGCTATCATAGTTGCTGTAAAAAGCAAACACTGCCATTTTTAGTTTTCCATGATGACATATTTAATATTGTGTATCAGGTGTCCAGCCTCTCCCAGCATGTCGCTGAATTGGAAGGAGAGCTAGACAGAGCTCACAGAGACAGGAGCTCACTGACCAGTCAGCTGGAAGATACTCTTCGCCAACTTACCAGCCAGGAACAACACAATACCCAGGTACACGGTCTTCATTGTGCAAGATGATCTTAAGTCAACATGTATGTATTCTTACTTATTATTAGTGTCCGCTTTTGAACTTTTTCTGCTGGAGCAGTACTTAAAACAATGATGTCTTTATCTTTTGAAAATAATGTGATGTTCAGACCCTCCTGCTACTCCGGTGCAGGCTCTACTGCCTGTAATGCTTTTGTAAATCCACTGGGTGGCAGCAAAGGTTTATCTATTACAGTATTTATTCGGCACTGTTGGAAGGGAGAATTCAACATGTATATGTAATTGAGTTTAAGGTGAGGTAACAACCAAGCCTTGTTTAAAGATGCTTGGTTCAGGTTTTAACTGGGTTGTATTGCAAAATGATGCAATTGGTAGCAAAGCAGTGACACAACGTCCTAGTGGGCTGCAAGGTTTGGAAGACTCGGGTTCAAGCATCTCATGTCAGCAGATGTTCATCCTGCTGAAGGGTCTGGAAGACACCAAATCTACACCAACTCTAGTTTATTCTGATGACCATGAGCTCTGTCTGGGTTGGGTTAGGGCAAAAGACAAAACAAATGTTCAGTGTCGCATTTGTGCGTCATTATAATTCAATGTTTTCTAAAATTATTATTGATAATTGAGTTGATAATAAATTCTGATGGTATAAATGACAGTAGTTCATTGTGTTTTAATGTAAACATGTAAGTAGTAGAATATTAATCACGTCAGTATTATAACAGACTGTAATTAGATCACTTTTTTAGGTATGGGTAGGAAATAAGATTATGAAAATACAAATTTAAATAATGGCAAATGATGAAACAATGGACAGGAATTCATAATTGTTACTCAAAGCACTGGCTGTTTTTAATCGGTTCATGTCATCTCTAGATGTGTGTGGATCTTCGATATCAGCTCAGCCAGGCCCAGCTGAAGAAAGAAGAGGCAGAGCGAGAGCTCCGAGAGCTCAACAGCAAGAGCAGCCGACGGATGGAAAAGGCTGCGCAGGTACGTCTGTATTCAACCCATCGATTAGTTCAGATCGACTAGATTACTTAAGAAATTACTTCCGTTTTTTATTTCGTTGATTATTTAGTAAGCAGCCACCAATTCTGAGGACGGTGTACTGAGGTGTAAGAGTGAACATCAAGAGCCCCATTCAATACTTCCTAACTTTATTATTTATCCCAAATAATTTGTTGGAAATACTGACAAAGTATGCAGTACCAGAGAAGACCTGGTTACACCTTTAAAGGACACAGTGCTTGTTAAAAATACAATGCCTCATAGTTGAGATGAATTTCACCCATATTTCAAACTATTTTACTGATCATGAATCAAATTATTTTGACTTTTAGACAATCAAATCATTCTCTTTTCAAGACTGTAATTACTAAGCTTAAATGTTTTGCTTGTCTGTGGACATAAGGTGGGTTGTTTTGAAAGATTGTTTCTCCTCTTCCTTCTCCACTTCCATCTCTGCGGGACAGGAAGTGGAAAGGCTGAGCTCAGAGCTGGTTGGCTGTCGGCAGCATCTGGAGGTGGTCCAAAAGGACGGGAGCCAATGGCAGGCCGAAGCCCTGAGCCTAGCAGAACAGCTGGCAAATGCCCAGCGCCAACTGCACCTCACCAGGTAGTACCTAATCCTATTATATATATATATACACACACACACACACACACACACACACTGCCCTGCTCCTGCCCAGCACAGTCCAGTTCAGACCAGCACACCAACTGGACCGCACCAGGTAACAGCTAATCCTATTATACAAACCACACACACATAAACACACATGCGCCACTGTGCAATGGTCCCAGTACCAACTGGACCTCACCAGGTCACCTCTAATCCTGTTAAGCATGCCACAACATAATCACACACACACACACACACACACATATATATTTATACACATGAACGCACTGCCCACTCGGTGCCACCAGGCCAGAGCCCAGCAATAGCTCAAGCAGAGCCAACATGGTCTTCTTCTGTCCCTGGTACACACACACACTGACACAGAAAAGTGCAACTGATGGTCACTGGACAGCCTGGCCTTAGTGCCACCTGCCAGTGCCCTGCACCCGTTCTCACGACGGGCGCTACCGGCTCTCCTCCCTCTTACCTCCATCATCCTTTTCCCTCTATTGATGCATCTTTCTTTCCCAATTTGTTCCCTGTTTCAATTCTTCTCTTTCTTTTATCATCCCATGCTTCTTTACAGTCATCCATCTATCTGATCTCAGCTCCTCCGTCTTCATTGTCCTTAGTAATTCTCTGCCAAAATTACTCATGTTTCTTCTCTATCATCTTCTTTCTATCCCATTATTTTTTGATCCTCCTGCATTCCTCCCATTTATTTGTCTTTCCTCTGTCCCTCCTGTCATCCGCTGGCTGCTGTTTCTTTCCACACCATCAAGTGCCAGGGCCATGCCAGCCGCTCAGGGCACTCTCACCCCTGCTGCCCACAGCCGAGGTGTCTGAGATGGGCACAGATGTGGCGGTGGTGCCCTGTGGTGCTAGAGGCTGCGGGATGCAAGTTTGTGTGATCTAAGTGTGTGTGTGTGTGTGAGTGTGTGTATGTATTTGTGTTTATGTGTGCCTGTCAGTTTGGTGGCATGTGTGTGTGTGTGTCCAGCGCAGCTCCTGGCTTGATCTGTGTTTAAGTGTGTTTGTCTGTCAGCTGGCCAGCGCTGCATAGCGGGCTGTCATGTGTTTTAGGGATGAGGCAAGGAGCAAGTGTGTGTGTGTGTGTGTGTATTTTGCAGCCAGCTGTGGAGAATGACATGCATATTGATGTGGCAACATGATGACTTTGACCTGTACTAGAGGAGCCACTGGACTAAACCATTTTACTGCCATCATGTGTGCGGGTGTATGTGCATGAGAGAGTTTATAGTTTTATCTATTCACAGATGCATACTAGATGTTTGACAGCTGTTGACTTGGCTGAGCATGTAGCCATTCAAATTCAATTTTGGTCATTAGCCGTTTAAGCCACTTCTGATACAGATTTAGGACGGATATTCATTTTCCTCCAGTAGTGCATGAGTATTTTAATTTAAAGCCATGTTTAGAGCTTTTAAAAAGCTGTTTTGGGCACAGGTATAACAGTCATTATAACTATAAATCCCAACAGTGATGAATAAATAAAATAATAATAAACGTGTTGGATGAAGTTAAAAAGCCTGCACAGTACAGGAACATGTTATTTAGACCTGCGTGTCTGATTGAAGCTCACAAAAATCTACAGGCCTACATTTTTTAGCCGCAAATTTGACGTGAAGCTTGGTTTGTAATTAGTTACACAAACCCGTGAAACACATTTTGAGATGTGTGAAACTGTTTTTGTGAAGTACTTATACACCATCAGTGCTCGTCAACCAAAAATGGTATGCCATCATCAAGATACAAACACCGTAAATAATTTCTACGCCTACAGCACCAGCTGGACACATGTGGAAATACGAGACCTTCATGACACTATCAGTCCAAAACCAAAGGGGATTATCCCATTCGACAAACTGGCACATCATGAATGTTACTAGTATGCTCTATTATAGTATTTCTGTCATCCTGAACGTTCACACACCTGCCGTTGTGAAGAGGTATAAACTGGCAAAAATGGGTGCGTGCATTTTCTTCAACGGCATTCATAATTGTGTCAACAGTCACAAATCGATCGAAGGGGAGCTTCAAGCCCGGCTTACTGTCTCAGCTCTGCGCACATGGCCGATCGATGTGGGAAGCAAGAATGAGTGGCTGTGTCATAAAGTTCCAGAAATTGTTGGATGCCGATTTCCATTTCAGACAAAAGATGTGGGCGGGAGGGGAATGCAGACTATATTGGCGCATCTGACAAGCACTTTGGTTCTAGCATACTCACGCCTACAGATAAATCAAATGCACGGATATGACTTGTTTAGCTTTAGAGTTGCTCCAGGTCACCACCCCGTCACGTTTGATGCTCCGCTCACCATTACGCTGAGCGCTGTGAATACCAAGGCGGGAACTCTCGTTCTACTGAGGACACACTGAGGATTTTAGTTTATATTCTCATCGCTCACAGTTAAGCTGTCCAGCAGGCTTGTTTTTCCAAACTTGGTGTTTACCTAGAAGCCCTTAAAGTCGTTCCCTCCATCCATTGATCCAGCCATGTCTGTTGTTATTATAACTTCAGAGTTTTTAAAGATTGCATTGAAAAGTATCTTTGAGATATGTGCAAATGAAAAAAAAAAATTTATTCTCCAAAACTGGACATTGTTAAAGCAGCGTAGATATCAAACACAGATACACACATCCACTTGTCATGTGCACACCTGCTGAGGTCTGGTCACAGCCTTTGTCTGTGTCTGCATGGTGCGTTTATCCCTTTTATATTTTCTCTTTCTTCCCTCACTTGTCATGTCCTCTATCGCATTTTGCGCCTAAAATTAGACACAGTGCGAGTAAATTTTTCATCAACTCGCGCATGCGCGACCAGTAAATTAGCAGATTTCTTTTTTTGTTATTAAATATTTTTGTTGCTTACAAACTTGTTCTACACTTCAGCCCACTATAGTTAGCGGTAATGCCTGAATGACTGGTTTGCTAACCGACATTAACTCCAGAAGAAGAAGAAAGGAGACGAAAACCGAAGAAGAAGAAGGCTGGCCTGTGTGTGAGAGGGGGGGGGCTAATGTGTGAAAAGAGGCGCACCGCAACGGAGACGCAACGAGGGCGAGGGCCGCAGAGTGAGAGGTCCACGAGGGGATCCTCACCACCGAGCGGCGTCCCCGTCCCCCGAGTTGAATCTCTGGGTCAACTCAGCCGACTCTCACATGTCTGCCCCTACAGACTGATGCTCACGGTAAACACATTTCATCAGGAGCGCGCGAGGATTTTGATAAAGTTAGCGGAAGGATTTAAGTGACAACATCCGGTTTTGCAAAGTTAGCGGAAAGAACCACGTGAAACAACATCCGTTTATCAAAATAAGATGTCGACAAATCATACACTAACATATAAAAGTAAACAATGAACTGATGTATCTTTATAGATAGTTTCTGAGATTTAGCTTAAATTATGCTAACATTAAAACATTTTTACTGGACCAAGGAAGAGTTTATAAAAATTAGTCAGTCTTTTGTATGTTAAGAAAAGTCCTGTATATAGATTTCCCCAAGAGTTCCAGGAAATGAATAATGCAGATGTGTTCCATACATATCTGAAATCCCCTACAATAGCAATCAAACTATTTTAATGTATCAATTAGGACATTTTTCAAAGTAAAAGTCCTAAATGTTTAAAGAAATCGGTAATTTCTTTAATGTTTGAGTTGCTTTATATATGTATTTCCTCATAGTCCTAGGCAATAATGCTACACAATAAATAGAATGCTTCAATCAACACCGTGATCGGTGATTGGTATTATCGGATCGGCAGATACTGATTTCAGTGATCGGTATTATCGGTGATCGGCAGATACTGATTTCAGTGATCGGAAACACTGGAGTTGATAAGCGTGTCTTGTCTGATCAATACACAACAGTGAGGTGCGTGAATGGACCGAGCGGCCAGCTGCTGATCACGCACTCAATAGCTCGACTGCATGAATAGAAGGTGCGCGCATAGCGCGCAAAAAAATTTTTTGGGAGCACCCAAGACCCATTTTGACCCAGGAAAAAGTGCGCCCCTAAATTTTCTGCTTGCGCCCCTAACATTTTAAGTTAGGAGCGACTGTGCTCCTAGTTAAAAAAGTTAGTCTGGAGCCCTGCAAGCATACATTTATTTGTACAACTGAATGCCTGCAAATGCCCACACCGATGCGCACATCAGTCGAATCCACATGCCTCTACACACAGACTCACACACATGCAGATGCATTGCACGCATCCGGGGGTCCCACGGCGGCTGGTGCGCTGTGCTGCGCTCCAGGATTGGATCATCAGCCAGCTGTGAGTTGGACAGCCCAGGATCTGTCCTAATCCCCGCCACTCTGTTCACATCGCCTCACACACACACACACACACACACACACACTCACACACTCCAGTCCCAGCCCCAGCCCAGCAGAGGGCTTTACAAAGTTTGTTTTGTTTGTTTGCTCCTGTCTTTCTTCACTTTCTTTCTTCTTCTTTCCTTGTCTCCATCCGGCCTTATCTCTCCCTGTGTTGTGATCACAGATCCCAGAGGCCTCAGTGAAAACTGCCCAGCATAACTTCTGTTTCAATACATGCCAGATAGGCATGCATGTGGCTGGATGTGTGTGTGTTTGCAGAGTGAATCCATGGTCAGTTGAGACCTGTGTGCCTGCTTTGGGCTTTGGAAGGATTGAACGTCTGCAAGGTCCCAAATCTTCCACCGGTTTTATTATCCCCATAAAATCAAGCATCCATGTTCTTGAGGGTGCTCGTTGCTTAGAGCTCTGGATGGACGTGAAGCAGAAATTAGGCTACTTCAGTGAAAACGTTGACTTACATTCACTACCTCACCTAGATCTATTGACCATGGATTCCTGGACCTAGAAATCTCCAGACACGACTATTCAAATCATTTTAAAATGGGTCTGTAACTCATAAACACTTAGTTGAAGAAGTTCTCAGGCAGGTTGTCTAATGGGAGCGTTGACCCATATCTTGTGGTTTTAAAGTCCCACCATGACAAAACTCTTTATGTTTAGCTGTGGACCCTGTCAGCATAACGTCTACGTCTGGGTAAAAACCAAAAGATCCTTCATCTCGACAGAAGGTCACGGGTGTCTGCAGTGGCAGCAGATGTTGGACACCACAGATGGAGGAAGCTGTGAGCTAAAAATTGCCTTTTGGGCTTGGTTAGCCCAGAGGTCTAAAGCTTCTGTGGCCTTTGAGGCAAAACCTCAGGTGCGGATTGAATATGGGGAACAAAGACTGTTAGATGACTCAGGAACAAGATATTTCACTTGACCATTTTTCGGTGGAAGAACGCCTTGAGGTCTCGAAGCTACATGGGAGTCTGGAGACTCGGAAGCCGTTTTGCCCATCTCTCTGGCGGAGATCACTGAGGTCGTCCTAAAGGTCGTCAGTGGCATGCGTGGCATTTATGTTGGTAATAAAATAAATGAGAAGCTTGGAAACCTGTATTCCTTAATAAAGGAGGTGGATTGAAGCGGTATAAGTGTGTGATCAGGATGCCTCCCTGTGGAGGTATTCGGGGCACGTCCAACTGGGAAACTAGAGCAAATGTAGAACATGTTTGAAGGATTATTTGTCTCACCTGCCCTCGGACCATGCCCAAACTGTATCGGCACCCGTTCACCCAGTTAAGAGAGAAGAGTAAAAAGCTAAATGAAACAAATGCTTACAGAACATGTTATGAGACAAGGCTTAATGCACATTCATCAATCTTGATAAAGCAGTGGGTGAAACCAGCAGGTAGACGGACCTAGAAGGGGAGACGGAACGTGTTTTCGGTGTTTTTAAGGCCTCATTCTCCTTTCTGTGACCCTGAAATCAGAAGATGGATGCTGAAAGGCAGAGAATTAAAAAGCTCCAGACCCACTGCTGTGACTCTTGCACTCGAAGTTCCCCCAAACTCTATTAAATATGTCACGCTGCTGCTTTCTCTCTCTCTCTCAACTTAGTTCTTTCCTTTTTTTCTTTCTTTCTGTCCTCCCCTCAGTTGTAGATTGTGATAGCGAAGTCTGGAAAGGCGGGGAACATAAATGTGTGTGTCTGTGTGTGTGTGTGTGTGTGTGTGTGTAAGGGCGGAGAAGTGTAAATGAGGAAGGTGAGGCAGCAGATGCCGCGTCCCGCCAGAGGCTCGCTTTGAGCAGCGAGTGAAATCTGGGCGCGACAAAACTGCTGCAAACCAACTCGGCGGGAGGCCCTTGTCCAATCACGGCCCGGAATAAAAGGGCCGGGGCGCCACACGGGCTGCAGTCGCTCAGGAGAGGTGGGGGCTGTAATGAACCCTCAAGCTCTGCCAGCGAGAGCACACACACGCGAGAGCACAGCATCTTTCTTTCTACCTGGCATTAGCAACGCCTAACCACTGTCACACACACACACACACACACACACACACACGCACACACACACACACACCCTGCGATTAGATGAGTCTGTGTGCATGCCTTTGTGCAAATGCTAAGTGTTGATACCTTTGGGCTACACCTGTGTCTGTGAAGTTTGATGTGTGTGTCTCTGTGTGACAGCAGCGGGGCAGTGCCAGGTATGAGGCTTGCTGTGTGTGTGTGTGTGTGTGTGTGTGTGTGTGCGCTTGTCTGGTCGGCAGCCATGTTGTTGGGTAGCAGATGGCACCATGGTTGGCAGGGGAGGGGCTGCTTAGCACAACTAATCAGACAGTTACGGATAGGGCAGCTGGGAGGGCCGTTGGCCAGCCGTGTGTGAGTGTGTGTGTGTGTGTCTATGTGTGTGTGTACGTACCACAGAGTGCCATGATGTTGACAGTGGTGGGCCCGTTGGCCCGGTGACGAGACCTTGCCGCGTTCTTCTCTCCTCGCTGTCGGAGTGCCCTCTCTGCCATCCTGCCTTCTCACCCCTCTCTCTCTCTTCTGCACTCTCACCGTCTCTCTCGCTCAATCTGTTGAGACCCACTTAGTCTTTTATCTTTCTTCCAGTTTCTTTGACTCTGCATCTCCTTTTGTCTCTCTGGCACACTGTCTCCCTCTGCTACCCTCTGCTCTTTAGATATACGTTCATCTGTGTTCATTTACTTGATGTGACGGTAATTAAAACATAATTGTTACTTTTGTCAAGCTGGGCACTAACAAGTGGAAAATTACAATACAGTTGTGTGAAATCAGAACTATACCTTTTTTTGAAACGTGTCCTTTTGAGAGGAACATTTCTTCTCTGTCACTTCAAAGCATGCCACACGCGTGAACATTGATAGTGTGTATGCTTGTTAAAAACAAAACGACATTAAGCCGCAGACTGTTAGTGCTGCAGCCCTTAGTTTAATCACATGTTCCCTCACATTGTTTCCATCCCTCTGCATATGTATCTTGTCTTCCACTATCCCGTTCACCATATGTTGGCGCGTGGAGTGTTACAGCAAATGCATCGAGCACAAGACATCTCAAAGCTCTCGATCTTAGCTCGTTGTCAATGTGGTGACTCGCTGATTCTCATTCCTGACATCTGTGCGTTAAAAACACATTCATCAAATATTGCCAAATTTCTGACATTTTGTTAGCCCTGGCTAACATTACACTCTTCACTAGCACCTGGTTGCTGCTTCGCAAGTGCAACTCTCAACCGAGATGAAAAAGACGCGCGATGGCTCATGCATTTGCTACTTCCATCATCAGCTCTGGAGCTAACGATGTCTGCAGTAAGTTGCACAGTACTGATGGAAGGACAGTGGTTGTTCCTGTGTTTAGTAAATTAGTTCATAAATATGAATAATATAATAAACATCTGTACTCCCCGACACACGATTTAGCATTTTCGGCTGTCTTGGTGTCATTTCTGATAATGGCACTAGAAATATCTAAACGGTTCACTTATAGATGCTGTAAATTCAGCAGTGGAAAATTGCACACAATAATTACCAGAGTTCTGAACAGGAGGAGTAATCTGTCCATCCTGCGGGGCTGGAAATGGATTGAACAGACAGATCGCTGACTGGGAGACCTCGGGCAAGATGGAGGCAAATCTGTCGGCTTCAACTGTTGTCACCCCAGCCAAGTGTGCCCTGGGACACTGGCCTACATACAGACACTCCTGCTGGAGGACAGAGAACAAAAGGGAGAGCGCCAGCCCTCTGCCATCCATCCACCCTTCACCTCACTTATGCTCATCTTTTTTTTGTGTGTTTAAAAAAAAAATTGAGGACATATGTAAAGCTATTAATTCAAACTATGTATACGTTGAAATACTCTTCTTTTTTTTTCTCACCTGAGTATATGTTGCTCACCGGGTACGGCTAAAAATGTCCAAGCAGAACTTGCATCAATCTACTTCCTGTGTATTCTGCTTTCACCTTACCGTGATAGTTTGGTACCAATACTCAAACCGTGACAGCCTTTCTGGAACATTTTTAAGAGTATAGTGGTGTGAATGTTGAATGTTTATTCATTTGTGTGTGTGTGTGTATGTGTCAGTCAGTCATCTGGTCAACCGTGTGCCTTCACACACTCCTGCTGTGAGAACGGCACCATCAGTGACTTTACACGGTGCCCACTGCCCAGTAGGCACAGCTTTCATCCAACATGATAGAACCTCTCACTGCTCTTCCTCTCCCCATATTTCTCTTTTGCCTCGATCCTTCTCTTTCACCAGATTGATCTATGTGTTTTATGCTTTTCATCCTCTTCATTTTTATCTTTCATATAGCTGCTCTTTGTTCTTTATTTTCTTTTTCTCTTGCCTTCAATCCATCCTGTTCCTTCTGTCGCCCTTTGTGAGCACAGCACTGCCGAGCAGTACCTCGTAGGTCGTAGGGCAGTGCCCCCCCCCCCCCCCGTCTGCAGATTGGATCGGGAGATGATCACATAGACGGGGACAAGAGATAGTGGGGAGGAGGATGGGATGAGTTCAAGGTAGCAGCTGAGTGGAGATATTCTGAAAGATACAGAGGGAGGAATACTGGAAGAGAAGAGAGTTGAACAGGGTATGATGGGAGAAGACGGCTGGATGCTCCCTCAAACTCCTCTACCTATACTGGATGTGAGACATTGCTTTCAATTAATATATTAATGCTCCATTTGAAATCAATCAAAGCTGGTCCATAACTACTCTGAATGGAGGTTGTATGACATCTGAAAGAAACCTCACATCAAACTTAAATTTGTTTTATTTTATGGCTGGCATAGACAGTATGCATGTGTTCTCAATTAATGCATTGAAGAGTGGAAGTTTGATTTTGTTTTGTTTACATTGAAATGTTTATTATAAGAGGTCACAAAATAAAAGGCAATCCACGTAAGTTTTTGACATAAAAAAAGCTTTTGTTTCTGTTCTGGATAAAGGTAGATGGGAATGAAAGAGAAGAGGACATGTGGAAGTTGTGGGGAAAAGAGGCTTTAGGAGAGTACATAAGTTTTGAATGGAGAGAGAAGTGGGTAGATGGCATAGAGGAGGCAAAGGGGAGCAGAGGAGAAGAACAGTGAGGCTGGCGATGGTGTTTCTATAAAGGCGGACACCGGATGGGCACAAGACCCCCTACAGTTCCATCTCCAGCCCAAATCTCCCCCCCCCCACTGAGTTAAAAAAAGCCTCTCTCTGTTTCCCAACTCAATGGCCGCCTCTCCCTCTCTAGGCATCTGATCTAATGCTCCTAGAGCACAGATGTCAAACACAAGGCACGCGGGCCAAATCCGGCCCGCCATGTTTTTTATGTGGCCCCTGACGTCTTGAAAGACATGTGATCACCTTTTCTTAAATATATTAAAGAAAAATCTCCTGTGCTTTTATTTTGAAGGTTTCAAATTAAATGGATTTATGTTATAATATTAGAGAACATTTCTTATGTACAATATTTCTACACTCAAATAAACAATAATCAAATGCAAAGTTATATGCCAGAGTTATTTAACAATATGTTCGGGAGTAGTTTATACGTTTATATTTTTCAGTTACAACCGGCCCTTTAAGAGGCAGCCATAATGCTGATGTGGCCCACGGTGAAAATGAGTTTGACACCCTGCCCTAAAGCGAGGGGAGGAGAAGAAGTGAGGAAAAGAGGCGAGTTAGTAAAAAGATAATAGAGAAAATCACTGAAGATTTCTTGATTGTGTAATGATAGGGAGAGCGAGAGACGGCACATGTCACTTCCTGCCAGTTGCCCTGAAGCTCTCACCCGGGTGCAAGGGGTGAGGAGCGTTTGAACGACATCAGGTCTCAAGTGTGAAGTTAATTCCAACACAGGTGGATTGAGCTCACACCGGGGAGAACACTGTGCGTGGTACAAACTTTCATTTTGCACACCTTCTTCTCTCACTGCTCTACTTTTTCTTTTATTTCTCCTCTTAACCCTTGTGTTGCCTTCGGGTCATTTTGACCCGAATCAATATTACACCCTCCCCCCGCCTATGGGTCATTTTGACCCGATTCAATGTTTCACCCTCCTGTTACCTTTATATTTACGAACATATTTTACCCTTTGGGTTCAATTTGACGCCAGCAATTAAAACCTCCAGAAAATTATTAGAATTAATATTGTTTTCCAAGTTTAAGTGTGAGGCACTTTATGTTTGTTTGTTGACTACCGAAAGAACACCGACATTAAACATTGAATGGGGTCAAATTAATCCGAAGGCGGGGGGAGGGTGTAATATTGATTCGGGTCAAAATGACCCGAATGCAACACAAGGGTTAAACTTTCTTTTATCGGTCTCTGCAGCGGCTTCAAAAGATTTGTGCACATCAATTAGAAATGTGGATTTGGTAACTAATTATTTGAGTTATCGCATTAAACGTATACACTGTAACGTTCATATCACATGTACATATATATATATATATACACACACATATATATATATATATATATATGTGTGTATATATATTGTCAAATGTCAAAATAAAAAGTAACTGGTTCCCTGATTTGAAATATTTAATTCCAGACAAAATTGGCAGCTGAAATTGATTCGACCCTCAGCCCTGCCACATATGTTATCCACAACTATTTCTGTCGAGTCCTGGATTGGGTCAGTATGGGAGCATATTGTACGTATGCTGTGTGTTTATTTTTAAAATCACAGATGCCTGCGCTGCCGGTTCCGCCCTTCCTGTGTTAAGACCATCAGTCATCTGTGCCAATTAAGACTTTTAAACTTCTCTCGTCCTGTTTCGTGAGCAGATAGATGATGACAGAGGCCAATCGGCAGCTAATTACTTGAATTGTGTTTTTTCTCTGAGGGAATGTTTTGTGAGCGTCGTGCATTTGTAGCCGTCGGTACTCGCATATATTTATTCACAACAGTGATATATATCATATATGTTATTTTCCATACGTATACCGTGTGTCTGAAGGGGAAGGCACTTTTGTTGTTAATTTAACAGTTGCAGTTTTCATGCTGTATTGGCTCACCACTGACCTTGGTGGCAGAGGGGGGGCTTCAGCGCTCCTTGAAGAAGAAAAGAGGCTTCGGCCGCCCGCTGTAAACAAAGTTGACTTACAGACAGATGGATTGAATGACAGAGAGGCTAACTGAGCCAGGAACGGGCCTGGCAGAGGGAGGGAGGAGGGAGGGAGGGAGGGAGGGAGGGAGGGAGAGAGAGAGAGAGAGAGAGAGAGATAAAGGGGGTGGGGGGGTAGAGAAGAGAGAAGAGGTGGCCAACAGGAGAGGAGGTGTGAACAGGTGCAGGGCCGCTGAAGGAAGAACCAGCAGATGGAGAGAGACACAGCCAGTTTAGTTTCAGGAAAAAAGGGTGGGAGGCAAAGGGGAGGGAGGAGGGAGAGATGGAAACAGCAGAAAAAATGATCGGAGATGAGAACGCTGTGGACGGATAGATGGACGGATGGACGGATGGATGGGTGGGTGGATGGATAGGTGGATGGATGGGCTGGGCAGGGCAAAGGAGCAGCAAGACGGCATCAGGCTGCATCTGTGTGTCATGTGGTGGTTTCATAAAGTAGAGAGGTGAGAAGAGGAGTGTCAGAAAAAATAATGTGGGAGCAGAGTGATTGACTTGCATCACCCGAGGTTTTTAATAAAAATGTGCTAAAACACATTGAGGTGCGTGTGAGGGAAGATTGCGTGACACGGTGTGCGGTCTGCCACACGGAAACAATTCAGATGTTTATTGTACGCTGCACCAATGATACGCAGCGCAGCAAATGTTCAATATGTCACTTTATTTTCTCCGCGGTGCACTCGGCCTTTGTTGGCAGTGTCGGTGAGCTGGGCCTCCACAAGGCCTCCGTCACACACATAAACAATCCCACTCACACACTAGAAGAAATCATCTTTGTAATTCTGCGCATCAAACTGTTGATATTAATGCAGTCTGATTGATGCGGTCTGTCATGAATAGCTGTGGAGCCACTGGAATTTCTCCACAGAAAATGAATCATCACGAGCAGTTGAGGAAATAGTTAACGGTTGTAATTTTATGGAACAGCGTCGGTGCATTTAAGTCCATCAAAATCAAGTCGGATAATTTGAGCTGCAGGTGCCTCAGTTTAAATGATGGAATTGAATGGAAATGTAATTGTTTTTCCAAACTAGGTACATGTTCAAAGGTAATTGGAAGGATTATTGATTTATTATTATTGTTGATACTGTTTAATTTATATTTGCACATGCAGTTTAGACATGACACAAGTAAAACACAAATCTGTCATCTCTTAAAACCACATTTAAAATCTTTGATAATGTATCAGATCAGGAACGTAGTGAGTGTAGCTGTTTATGCGGACGTCCTCCGTGACATAAATAGTTTTACTTCATCTATTCTTCCTCTCAATTCCCCACCTCGTCCTCAACAATTCTTTGTTGTGAACGACGCGTGTGTGTAAACATATTTGTGCTATAGGCTGAGTTCACAATCTGTTCACCTATGTCGCGGAGTGTATGTTAATTGCACACCTTTTTATTTTGCAACACAGGAATGTCTCTCTGGGCATAATTATGAATATGCATTGTTTGAGGGGTTGTTCTCTTCACTCTTTTCCATTCGTCTTTACGTCTATTTTTTTTCTTTTACAATATCATGTTGATGTTTCCTAAGTGTTTTCAAATGACAATAAAAGATAGTCTACATCTAACTTTGTGTGTGTCTGGGTGACATTGTGTTCATTGGGGGGTGTAGTCTATTTCACTTTCGTCCAAACAGCGGTCGATGGTGTCTGGCGTTGGCGAATGTCTCCAATTCCTCCAAGTCCACCGTCTGACTCCAATTTGTGCTCGTTTTCTGATAAATCGCGGCATTTGGTGGTTCTGGCGTGGGATGCCGGCTGCACCATGGGGTGCTGCAAACTCTGTGCTTGGTCAGGCCCTGGCACCCCACATCTAATGGGCAACAGCTTGAATAGTGCCCACTTAGGCAGGCAGCGCAGACTGGGCCCCCTCGTCTTCCTCGCCGCTCCAGCCAGCTAGCCAGCCAGCCACCGGCCGCCTCTGCCACCTCCCACTTACCCAGCAGCCACTGTACCTGGCCGCAGCCCCAGAGCTGTTCCAGCCTACCTTCGGCCCCTGGCCCATGCCGCTCTCGCCATACTTATCAAGCTGTCCTCCAGTGCATCTGGCCAGGCATATACAAACAGGCCCAGCTATCCGCAAACTGAACATTCAGTCTATTGCCTCCTCGGCCCAAACAAGAGTTCCTGCCACAGGCAGCAACCCAGAGCCCATTCACCAATGAGCTGGAAGGCAGATTATTGTCCAGGGAGAATCACCCAGCTCCAGCCCCACATATCCAGCCTCTGCTCTGTGCTCCAGGGCTTGGCTCTCCGCTGACATCTCTTATTTGCGTTCTCTTTTTTTATGCTTTAATTCGACAGGGCTCATCAGCAGCCATTTTGTGATGGCAATTTCGCAAGTAAATACGTTGGATTTCATTGGGGATACAAAATGGCGCAGGGTAAAGAACCTGATAACTTAGCCCCGACTTCCCAGCTTTGATTTCATCCCCAAGGAGGCTTTCAGGCCCGCTGGTCACAAGGATACGAACCCTCGGGGTCTTACTTGTTGAAATGAACTGAATCCTTGACCCTCCGCAAAGTTGCATTTCTACATGACACTGATTGTGGTTGTTCCCCCGGAGGGAGGCCTTGAGTCTGCTCTGTTGTGTACAACTTTATAAAGTTGCACTTATGAAATGTTGGTTCAGTAGACCAGCAAAATCAAACAGATGCCAAATGTGTAGCGCTGTGTTTTTGCCTTTCTTTCTTGTTTTTCTTTGCCCTCCTCTTCCTCACTACCACCAGTCTATTGCTGACTGCTGGAACTTTCTGGCGGCCTGTCGGATGCTAATTGGTGGGTAAACAGGTCTGGTGTGACTCTCCCCCCCCCACACTCTCCACCCCAAACGCAGAGACACACACACACACACACACACACACACACACACACACACACACACACGCATACGCAAATACACACGGCCCCCTGGAACCTTTTGCAGGACCAAATGGCTGGCAACGCCTGCCCGCCATCTCCCGCTGAGCCCTGGTGTGCGCTTTGGTGGCTCAGGCTGCTGTTCAAGCCCAGCGGGGGTTCATTCACTCTCACACACACACGCACACAATCACACGAGTACAGACACACACAGTCTCCTTGTGTCCCCTGCACACCCGCCACCCGCTTTCACACCCCAGACAGCAGGACAGCAGGAGAACACACACACACACACACACGAAGGAACAGACAGACGCGGTCACTTTAGAGATGCAGGCCAAGCGCTGTAGGGGAGAAAAGTTTTCACTTAAACTGGAGAATTCTCTCTTCATTAGCGCCTTTGGACTACAGGAAGAGTTCTGTTTATTTGTTCATATTTTTCTGTCTTTGTAGTTTTTCTTTTCTTTCCTTTTGTCTTTCCCTGGTACATTTGGACTTAGCGCATTAGAAAGTTTGGTTCAAACAGTAGTACAATGCAGTGTTGTTCAAAAGCTACCTTAGTTTGCGTCTTGCCCATACAATTTTGATATTGAGACGAACGGATGTAGAGATTAGAGATCCTGTTTTCTACCTAATGCGTCATCATACAGTTATTCCCGGGTACAGTCCTCCATAGAGACGATGAGATCGATCAACTGATGTCACGTAGCCGTATCGTTCCATGTGTTTTCGGATCTTTCGGTGATTCCCGAAATTTAGAGGACGTCAAGCAGCTTGATCAAAGTGATATCTCAGAGCAGACCAATCTTTTCTTTTTACATTCTTGCAGAGGAGTCTGAAACGGCCCGTCGTATTCCGGCGAGTGTTGGTGTGTTCAGCTGCAGGACCACTCAGGGGTCCTCGAGCCGTCGGTTGCCTGACACTGTTCTCCTTCTACCCCCTGAGTCTCTTCTGCCCATCTCCTTTCTGTATTTTCTTCCATCCTCTTGTTTGTTCAGTGTTCACTCTCCTCTGGGTTTCTCTCTCACCTCTCTGTTTATCATTTAGTCTTTTTCTTTGTGGACATTATTGATCCACTGCACACACACACACACACACACACACACGCACACATCAAAAACCTTTTGTTTCCTTTTTCACCAGAAACGGTTCTAAAGTATGATGGAATTTATAAGAAATGCACAGATCAATTGGTTGTCGAATCCTAACTGATGTATTCTAAATAAATAATAATATTGCATGTTTTAGCGAGTATGCAGTTTGTTTTTAATTGAATGGGCACAATCTCTGATCCTAAAGTCACCTAAGAGCAAACCTACCAACCAAAACACAACTGCTTTGTGAGTCGTAGTGCTTAACTTGATTGACATGTCATCAATTTTAGTGAAGCAAGCCTATATTTTAGTGGAGGCTAAATGATGTACTGAAGAGGGAGTTTTAGCCTCCAGTATTGACCAGCAGACTAACAGTTAGTGCCTCTGTTTGGATGAACACTGGCTTTACGCACACTGTAGGTAGCCACGTTGTGATTCGATAATGCATTTCATGAACAACAACTATTTTGAAATGTCACACTTTAACCCCCTTCCTCCGGTCCTCTTCCCCAGACAGGACAGAGAGAGTTCAGAACGAGCTCACAAGGAGGAAATGGTGTCTGCGACCCTTTCAGCGCGGGATCGGGAGAGAGCTGGCTTTGCTGCTGCAGCAAACGGAGGCTCAACAGCAGCAGAGAGGCGAGTGCTTCCCCTGGGCTCGGCTTCAGCAGAGCTTCCACTCCCACTGTCTCCTTCCCACCTCTCTGTCTTGATCAAACATACTGTATCTGACCTGTTCCAAAGATGAGTAAACTGTCCTCGAGGATATCAGCTCTTCAAAAACCCTTCTTTCCATTTCCCTTCATGTTTTTTTTGTTGAGCCGAGGACATTAACCTGTTTTGTGCAACACCTGCAGCCGGAGATCAATTATAGATTCAACCTGTTTGTTGCATTTTCAACCACAGCAACCACAAGGCACTCATCTTGTATTTGCAAGTGAACTTTTCTCTCCAGTGATGGTATCCATTGGCCCTCCACTAGATAGACAGATGAGATGGAGCCAAATCAGATGGTCATTGGGGGGTCAGACTCCCCGAGGGGCTGCATTTAATGGTTCATATTAGAGAGCCACACACACTTGAGAACATCTTAACGTGTCCTCAAGTTGGCTATTTCACATGGTTTACTGTGGGCCACTGCGGTGCACGGGCATATTAGTCGTCTCACACAGAGGGGAGGGTGCTTTGGGGGGGGCAGACCAGAGCAGAACTAAAGAGGATGGAGCACACTGAGACACATATTCAGAACTGCAAGGAGCAAAACAGTCGAGTTAATCAGGTTTAGTTACAGAGTCACAGCCATGGAGCTGGGAGGGTCTCGGTCTCTTCCTCAAGGACACTTCAGCAGGGTGGATCATTGCCCGGACCGGGTGTTGAACCTGCGTCTTCCAGTTTCTTTTTACTGTGCCACCTTGCTCCTCACCAACGCAACATGGCCAGAGTGGGAGGAGACGGACAGGAACAAAACTCATTCGAGCTGAAGTGACCTCAAAAGAGCAGAACAGAAGCCATAAGAGGAGAAGAGAGAATAGCGGGGAAGAGCAGAGGGAACGTGACGGGAGCAGAGCAGAGAGACCCGGCTCACAGCTCCCTGTCTGTCTGCGCAGCAGAGCTGCTGCTGCTCGCACATCTGTTGCACCATCTGGATCCCCCCCCCCCCCCCCCCTCAAAGCCACCAACCACCCTCAACCACTCCCCCTCTCCCTGCCTCCCTTCTCCTTTCTGTTTGTTTACCTGTGGTTCCCTTCAACAACCAGGGAGCCTGCTGGTACGCAGAACAAAGATGGATGGTACAGAGGGAGGAAAGGATGGATGGTGGGAGGAGGCGGGGGGGTAAACAAAGGGTTTGTTTCTGGCGCATGTCAGCAGCACACATGTTGTCTAAAGAGAGCTGACATCAGAGCACAGCAGGAAACTGTGGATGGGGAGGGGATGGAGGGGTGGACGTCCTTTAGTAGCTCGCATCACTTCCTCTCCCCGTGCAACCCAACAGATGAGCTCGATAATTAGCTTTCTTGCCCTCCAAATCCCGCCTCTCTGTCCTTTCGTTTGTCCTTCCATCCATCCATCCGTCCCCCATCTCCCTTCTTCTCCGCTCCTTCCCACCTTTTTTTTTCTACTTATTTTTTTCATGTTTATTTTTTGAGTAAATGCGTACAGAGCAGCCTCTAGATGATATCAGATATTTGTTTCCCTCCCTCCCTGCCCGCCACGCTTCTTCTCTCCATCCCTCCCTCCCTCATTTTTCTCTGTTTGTTTCCAGTGCCAGTTCTGCTGTGTTTCTGTGTCCCAGGGTTCTTTTTGGCCTACGCATGGCCAGACGCATTCAAAGCCTGTTCAGCTAATTAGCATTCTTCATGCAACTTTTCCAGCACTGACCAAACTTTGTTGAGTGTACGTGTGTGCGCACGTCTGTGAGTTTGTGTAGTTTAGTTTCATGCTCTGCAGCATCCAATTCATGCCCTGCGTGCCTTTTCTGTGGCAGTGATCTAGGGACAGACGCTGTATCGAGTGGAATGAAAGGTTTGGTGGTAATTCACTTTAAAGATGCAATGGGACGCCAGTACAAAGCAAATAATACTATGTGGAACATCAGTGGGCATTGGCCTTTACACCTCTCCCAGTCATAATAAAAAGTGACAAAAGTCCAGTCAGCCTGCAGCTAAATATTATGTACCATAGCACAGACACCTTCCATCGTGGAT
Source organism: Pseudoliparis swirei (assembly GCF_029220125.1). Classification (NCBI taxonomy): domain Eukaryota; kingdom Metazoa; phylum Chordata; class Actinopteri; order Perciformes; family Liparidae; genus Pseudoliparis; species Pseudoliparis swirei. The sequence goes on from NC_079404.1 coordinate 17,516,893, forward strand.
CTTTTCTCACTTTAAATTTGTATTACTATATCTTTCCCAATATATAATGTATGCACACACACACAAAAAAAAAAAAAACTTCACAATGTGTGAGCTACTTTTCAAAACCCTTTAGTGTTTTTGGTTTCGGTTGACTGTAACAGAATGCCGGAGCAGGTGGATCATTGCCTCCATCCAAACGGCGGCCATTGTTATTTTAAAAGAGCAGACATATGTTGGAGAGCGGAACGTGGATCATTTCAAAGGAATGATGAAAGCCCAGTGTTGGATTGTTCAGAAAGGCCCCCATGAGCGGATGAGGACGTAGCAGGAAGGGTGGAAAGGAGAAAGAAAGCGCTTTAATCCACATTCTCCCTCCCTGTCTCCATCTCATTCTACCCTTCTCACACACTTTAAACTTCCATCCGATACTTTCTGTACTTGATTTTAATGTCATTGTCGTCAAAAACGTTTTTGGGAATATGTTCAAAGAGACAACTTTCTCAGCAGTATTTGTGAGAATAGATTTGATGGATAAGCTCCGTCAGTATTTTAGATGCTTTCCTCTGGTATGTGAGGTCGTTTGATTGGCCTGCTCTGGAAAAGTACTTTATGTATTAAAAGCCATGATGCCGCTCCTACATTATAACAATAATTAAATGAAAACTTGACCAACATGTGAGGTAATCCAAATAAAAATGGTATTTGATTTATACATCTATTAATTTATATTGTTTCAGACGCACATTCTGTGCTACATTCAAATTAATCAATATTTGAGCTCGCTGAGCAACTTTTATTCAATAAAAACACGAAAGATCCTAGCCACAGTTTTTAATATTGTGACAAAGAAACTATATTGTCCAATAACTGAACACTTTTAAAACATTATTTGTACATTTAAAACATGGCAAAGCAAAATATGTGCTCAAACAAAAGGATCCTAATTAGTTTAGTCTGTTTTTATTTTATTTTACTTGTTTTACATTCAGAGTGACAATTTAAATGACATTACATCACACAGCTTACTGCCGGCGTCATACAAACACAATTGTCACATTCACGTCTTTTTTTACGAGGTTGTGATTTTTGCTTGGCGCAGTAGTCTTCTTCAGGATGTTAAGTAGAAGAGCGATGGAGATGTACTTTACACCCGAGGTAGGAGATAACTGAACTTCATGGTGTGTGTGCTAAAAATGAGATGTCTCACTGAAGTGATGCGTTGCTCGCACCCTTGTTAGTTTCTGCGAAGTCACCGATACTCAAAGTGCACATGACATGACCCACGGTGGTCAACCTCCCAGTAACGGGCAACTTTCCCACAATCGATTGCAGTTGGAGAGTTGGACGGTCTTCTGAGTTCCCAGAATTCCCTGCTCAGGAGGCTGAAGGAGGAGTGCTGCGGGCTGGGAGTCAAATTAGAAGAACTAACAGAAAGTAGCGGGTCAGTGTTTTCTCTTTCATTATTTTAACCTTTTTGGTTGAACGTGAATCCCCTCAACTGTGCTTTCAGGTCAAATCGACTGAGTCATTTATTCACTCCGTAGTTTTCTTCCTCTGTCTGTTGGACGTCCATGTCACCATTTCATGGAGCCTCATCTATCCGGGCTGTTTGGACAAAGCATGTCAACATCCGACATACTGCTTTCCAGCCTGACCTGTTTTCTTGTTAACCTGATGCTACAGTAGTCACAGCAGGCCTGGACAGCTCTCCATCTGGGCCGCCTGTGTACGTGTGTGTGTGTGTGTCGGTTTCTATTTGTGTTTGTGTACTTGATTGTGTGTGTGTGTGTGTGTGTGTGTGTGAGAGTGACCCTGGGCCCAGTGTCCTGTCAGCTGTTGGAGCTGTGCTGCACATTAGTCACATGACAGCCCTCAATCTGGCCCTGCCAGACCGCTCTGGCCTCACCAGCCACAGGACGCATGCACACAATAACCACACTCATGTACTCTGTGTTCTTTTCTTATGGGTGGACATCAATACTAAGTACACGTATGTATGTACACAGTGATAGCTGCCACCTTGAAGGAGTTTTTTATGGAAGGAACTAGCATACATGCTGACACACTGGCATGAAGGCGCATAGCCTACATCTGCTGTATGTGTGTGTTATGTAGTTTAGCAGCAGTGTGGTGTTGGTGTGTTCTGTGCCTCGGGCCGTTTGAGCTCCTGGAGTCCAAGCCCAGTGTAGCGGTTAAAGTCCTGCTGGACTGCCCCAGTCAGGCTAAGCGAGGTCACACTGAGACGGTTGCAGCAAGACGAAAGGAGAAAACTCTGAACAAATTGTTTTCAGTTGTTTGTCCGACTGGTGTAACGTTGTGCAGCAGACGCCAGTTATCTATTTAACGCAAGGATTCATCTTTTTTACTCTCAGAATTATACACTCAGGTGCCAGTTTATTAGGCCCAGGTTTATTAGCTCTAACTAATGCAGTCTAATAATGCACAACAAATAGAAACAATTGCCAGTATAATGCAACACAACAGCAACAGAACATGATCATACAGCTGAGTCAAAACAGGTAACACGTTATTAAAGAGCTTTAGTCTGCAGATCTTTTGGACTTAAGATCTGTGAAGACTGAGGACTCAAGACCCACAAGTTTAATTTGTGTGTGTGTGTGTGTGTAGCGGAGCACTGGAGCAGCTGGCCCTGGAGAAGCAACACCTGGTGGAGACGGTGAAGGGTCTGAGAGCTCGTTGCTCCGACATGGAGGATCAGTGTGTCCAGCACGGCCGCATGCACCAGCGCATGAAAAACAGGTACGCAAAAACACAACGCGCACACAACTACACGTCCTGTAGATCCATCTCCCATTGCAATCAGGTGTCCCATGTTTTAGGGCTATTTTTAAATGTATTAGGTAATTATTGTGTTGATTTCAATCAAATAAGCATTAGATTTGTTAGTTCACCAGGCAAGATGTTTGTCAGTAATGTTTTAGAAATTGTTTTGTTTTGTTAGTTCTACAAGAATTTCACTGAAAAAGTGGCACATGTTTCTTATGGATATATTTTAATTATTAAAATAACAGCTCCCTTGTTGGCGATAAATGTTTCCAAGTGCTTTTTAGTTTTCATATTTGTTCTCCCCCATTTGCAGAATCTGGCAGTAAGCCTTTTCCAAAGGAAAAAATAAGTTTCCTTTGCAATTTCCTTCACAAGCTATCCATAACCAGACCAGCTTGTGCACATCTGAAGTTTAATTCTTAGGTGAATTGTTCTATTTTTTGTCGACAGTGTTGTTTTGTTGTCATCTTCAGTTTACTGTCCTGCTGTCTGTGCAGGGTCCACATTTTCCACTTAATCAGGTGGCACATCAAACGGTTCTCTGATCAAAACACTTTTGGGTTTTCCTTATGCAGTATAATGCACCGGGAACAATAAACTAATTATAGACTCCATGAAGCGCTTGAGAACAGTAGCGCCTCACTCAGGATAACGTGCACTATATGAAACACAGGCACTTTGAGGAGTTTAATGTCACAAATATGAAATGACTTATGAAGTCAGCAAGCAGCTAATTCGTGATACACTTTGACTGGTTTGGTGGCTTTGAATGACTCGAGATACTTTCTGATTGTTGTAAACTGCGAACTGAGCTGAGGCACGTCTCATTGTGTCTGTGTAGCTCACTTAACCAGAGCACGAGCGCGGCTGATTTTGGTTTTTTCTTTTTTTTGTGAAGTGGACAAACTTGATAATTTATCTGTCTGACAACACTCCCTAATTCACTCTTTCGCTGAAGTTGCGATGTGCTTTTTTCACTATTTCGGACTGTTGGAATCACATTTTTCACATTCTAGTGTCGTCGTTTTTTGAGGGCGATACGTCGTGTATACATTCCACACATATTATCGTCAAACTGAGTTCAAAAGGCATAAAGTAAGTGCATTGCTCTATGTAGAATGTCGAGAATGATTTTGGAGACTTGGCTTCTAAAAGCTGCAGCAGCTAAAAGTGGCTCAATCTTTGGCTTATGCTACAGTATCTGTATGTGTGTGTGTGTGTCTGTGTGTGTGTCTGTGAGTGTGTGTGAAAGTGTGTGTATGATGCGGGGGTATCTTCCTCCCCAAGTGTGGAGCCCAGTTGGTGTGTGTCTCCACAGGGCGCCTGGCATGCAGCCTGGCTCTACCAATGTGGGCGAGGGTGTGTGGGTGTTGTTGCCCCACTGTGCAGGATCCTTACCTCAGTCCAACCCCACCCAACTCCACCTTCCTCTTACACAAAACCAACCTCACACGCACACACACACACCCTTTTCTCCTGCTCCATCACTGACACTACATATTGTCTACCACCCACCGGTGTTAACCTGTCGACAGTCAGACGCTGCCAAAAAAAACAAAGTTTACCAAGTCTCAGCTGTCTCCTGCTTGTGTGCAACTCTTTTTGTGTGTTTCATAAAAAAGGAAAACAATCTAAGTTGTCAAGGAGTGTGAAGTATGAATATTCTGTATGTTTTTGCGCATATGTTGTGGTGGTATTTTTTCATGTGTGTGTGTGTGTGTGTGTATGGGCTGCTATTGCATGTTCTCAGGAGGTTTAGCAGAGTAGGAATCTGACTGCCAAAAGTGGATTGGCTGTGAAGTTGGCACCTAACTTCTCCCTTCTCCCAACTGAACTACGATAATCACTCTTGGCATTTAGTGGGTTTTATTTTCTGCTTTGACACTTACTTGGTTGATTAATCCTCCTGGTATTTAAAATTCTCTCGAGTTCAGTTCTACATGAGGTCACTTTTGCAGTGACTGTTGAGCTGCTTGACCACTTTTTTTTTTTTTTTACATTTTCTGCCAATATTTGTTTTGGTATTTTTGGGAATGCATTAGTTTTGAGTAGTAAATACATATTTTATATATTATTTTTTAGGGTATTCATTGTAAGGAGTTACCGTAGAGAGATAAGGGAGAGACGGGGAGGCGAGCGAGGTATGACTCACGTTTACGATGATCCACCCCGCAGCTGGTACTTGGTTTTTGAGCATCTGATTGTATTTGTGGTACTGATCATACTCCCAGTGCCAAACAAGAAAACCTGCCAAAAGTATATTCTTATCACATTGATTTTTATTTCAACCAATATAAAAAATTAAAAAAATAGATCCACAGTCGTTGGCAGGATTTTTATTGCATTGATGTGTTGCAGTTTGTGATGTCAGAATTCAGCCGCAGAGGCAGGACTGGACCTCTTCTCTCTCTCGTGTGCGTGCGTTCTGTTTGTTCTGTTGCATATTCGTGGTGAAGCATATACGCCAGTCTCTCTACACATGGCACTGTTCTCGTTCTTCTGAATGTGTGTCTCCATCCATACATCGGGTATACGTTCGATGGTCCCTGCAGGCCCCCGAACATTCGGTGGGCGCCCCGCCGCGCCGCTCGGGGGTTAAGGTGTACGTGTTAACAAGCTGGTGCAAGTGGATTCGATATCGAGCGCCCCGCCCCTCCCCTCAGCCTCTCCATCGGCTTGCAATCTGTGCTGTGAAGAGCGGCAACAGTGCACCACGCACAAAACATTTGGAAAATCAGCTTGATTTATTTTTACACGGGCGAGCTGATTGCCAAACGACACAGGGGTTTTTCGCACACAATGTTTTGCTGCACCATTTAATTATATATTTCACGGTGTCTGTGGTGTTTATTTGTGTAAAGGGACAGAACAGAGAGCTGAGAGATGGAGTTACGGAAGATGCTCAGCCAGTCACTGTTAATGATTCATTTAAAGGCTATACATGTTTTTTTTAATAATCCGTTTTGATTTAAGAAATAGCACATTACATTTATTGTTTTTCACTTACATTTTCAATACATTTCTGTGTATTACGTTACATGCATATTTTACACGAGTGAGTCTAACTGTGAATGCTTGCGGCGCAGTTTATATCGGAAACTCTTCTACATCATGTGCATCTTTATTCTACAGATTTTTGCTTTGATTGGTGACAATTTAATTAGTTATCAAGCCATTTCTGGTGCTTTTTCTGAGAAAATATTCAATTATAACTTAAATATATTCATTGACAACATATTAGATGTAAAAAGAAAACGCATGCAGGGGAAGGATGTATATTGTTTTTTTGAGAAATTTGACATCACAAAAAACTTAAATCAATGAAGAGAGGAAAATGTGAGAACTGTGATGTAATCAAATGATACTTATTTGCTCATGGAAGTTATTATGGCTCGTAAAATGTTTCCTGCTCTTGTAGTTTTTAAACTTTCTCTGCTCACCGCATCCTCTTCCACTTTCCTCTCCTCTTCTCTTATTCTCCAACTTTACTCCTCCTCCCCTCTGCTTCCTGTACCAAACACCACACAACCTTTTCTCACCCCACAGCTGTTCGCAGGCTGTTTCACCAATTATCACTATGCATGTACACACTGAGGTCACGTACACAGACTCACACACACACACACACACACACACACACACACTCGCTCAACAGACCGACATAGCACCAACGTTGTCTTAACCGCACACTGTGACAGCAGAGTGCGTTTGTCAGTCCTGGGTGTGCGTGTGCGTCTACTGTGTTTATGTGAGCACACCGCTCCCTTGTGCAGCCCTTTGAGGAGAGTAGCAACATATACGCAGATGTGCCTGTAGATCCACAGGCTTCACTGGGCCATATGGCCTCCACGAAGAAAGATGGTGCATGCGTCTGGAGGTGGGTGGGAAAGATGGAGTGAAGGATGGAGGGCCATGTGTGGTATGAGCTGTGCAAGCAGTTGTTGAAGTATGTGTGCCTGTAGATGTGTGTGTGTGTGTGTGTGTGTGTCTGTGTCTTTGCACCAGAGGCTCCAGGAGATTGGTTAATGGAACAAATGGTCGCGGCGGGCCGGGGAAGAAGGAACAGGCTTGCTGCTACCGCGGGGCGGACAGCGAGCCCCGGGCGAGGGCTGCTTCATCTGGGCTCCTGCCACACACACACACACACCCTCTGTCAACCCTCTCCTCACCCATACCCCCAAACACACAGTGTGCTGCCATGCCCCAGAAGCAACAGGACGCTCCTTGCAAAAAAACTTTTCATTTGCAAATGAAGTTTGCGTAGGCCGGGCAGAAGAAACGAGACAGAGGAATGCTCATCGAGCGCGGTGTGTTGAAAGCTAGAATGAAGACGATGAAGTCCCAGCGTGAGGTGCAGCGTCCACACACTCATACGCTTCACATTCATGTAAATGTTGACATTGCTGCCGTGACCTCTTTACATTTCACTCATATATTTACACTCATCACAGACGAAAACGTTTAGTTTTATTTCTAAATCGGACATTTAAATGTTTCACGATAGTTTTTCTTATGGTGGAAGTGTTGCAGAAAAGTCCTGATGAAATGGTTGTTGCGGTTTTCTTCTTCTTTATGTATATTATATTATATTTTGTTTAGCATTCTGACAAAAAAAAAGATGTTAAACTGAAAATGGAAAGAAATTTCTATAAAATGAAAATATTTTCCATAAGGGACTAAATGTAATGATTAAGGATGCTTAAGTAGCCTTCAGGTTTGACTGTAAATGTGAGGAAATCTCTCCCGTATTAAGACTGAGAGGAACAGTTCAGTCCACTGTCTCTGGGTGGCGCTGATCAGTCGTCCTCCCTTTCCCTTCATCTTCCTCTCCTTCCCTTCTCATCCTTTCTGTCTCTGCATTGCCCAGCTGGCTCCTGCAGCCGGGAGCGACCGCAGGGCGGCCTGCTGAAAGAGCATTGTCAAACGGTGGCTTTACAGCTCTACCACACACACACACACACACACACACACACACAGACGCGCAGATTTGCGGCTCAGATGTCGGGCTGGAGCCAGAGGCTTGCAAGCTGGAGCATTAACTGTGCAAAGCGTCACATCTCCAGCCCCAATCAATGACACTCGCTAACACTACTTCATAAAAGTACAACGAGAGAACTAGTGCAGAAACACCTGCCCCTTCTTTAGAAGAATGTTAAAAGTAACAACATCAGAAACGCTTTAATGCCTGGAAAGCAAACACTCGTAGACTTAGAAGGTGTCAGCGGGCCTCGCGGCAGCAAACACTTTGACATTGAGTATGATCGCCTGCAGCAGCTCGGGAGCCTCTGCTAATGCAGCAGCCCGCATCCACAGCGGTTTAAAGCACACAAGTACATTTCTTACATCCCTCTTAAACACTTTCCAAATCTGTTTTCATAGAACTCAGTTTTTGATCATGTGTGAATTCTGGTTGACGCTCTCCTCTGATGTTCAGAAACTCTCGGATAAACAAAAAAAGCTGTAAACGTAGAAACACGCTGCGTCTCATCAGCTCAAAGACCAACGTTGATCCTTTCAGATACCACCTTCATAGCTGTCACCTTTTTTATTGTAATTTGTTTATTATGCTCACTTTTTAATGAGACTTTTTCCTCTTTTTTTACTGCAAAAAGTGTTCTTGTAACTTGAAAGCTCAAAGCCAGCCAGTTCCAATAGGAATTTATATAGAATTAATAATAGAACAGGAGTTTTAGATTGTTAGCATTTTGGTATTATTATATTATATTTTGGTGTGAAACAACTATGAAATTACAGAGTTAAGAGCCCACACCGCGGTTTAATTATTTTAAATGAATCCTGTGTTATTATTATTTAGTGTAGTGCTTTACATTTTTTTTATATCTTATGGATCCCCATGGGATCAACTGGCATCATATCTGATCTAATTTTCAAAGTGACAATATAACTTTAATCATTGAAAGCAGACTTTTGAATTCATTGTGCTCTTATGACAACATTCCCACACAGCAATAACAGCAGCACACGCAGACATGATGTTTATTGGGATCAATTGCCAAATGCAAAAGGCTTTCAAATTGCATGTCAACTTTCAATTACCTTTTTTTCAAGAAAAAAATGTAAAATGCAGCAGTGTAAAATGGAAATTACATCATTAATGTAAAGAACATGCAATGTGTAGCAAACAGGTGAAAACAATAGAAAACACCGGTATCTTTTAGAGATTTGTTTCGCATTAAGGATTTAGCTCGCGAATGATTTCATACAAAACTCAACTTCCTTCATAAATAAATACCTTGACTCAATCAAAAAACAATACGAAGAAACTTACATTTAGCACCAAATACCAAGCAGGCCAGATGGTAACAAACAGAAATAACTAAAAACAGCATATCATTTAAGAGAAGTGGAAGAATAGATTTTTTTCACGCTGAATATAAAGATCAGATATTTTTATTTAAAATTGAGGAGTCAGACCATCCATTGCTCGGCGCTCCTTTCCTTTCAGCCGACCTGAGAGACGTCCAGTTACTGGATGTGCACAACATTTTGAATGTATTCGGGGAGCTTCGTCGTGAGGGCCCAATCGGTAATAACTACAATTTGACATTGCAATACAAGATGGCTGAGTTCATCTGTATGTTGGTGTTTGGCTTTCACACACAGCTCTCTGTTATGGAAAAGATCAATGTTGTTCAAATATGAAAGGACAAGCATCACATCATCTAAGCCCTGTTCCCTCCTTCTCACCACCGTGAGCAGCTCTGAAAAAGGACGTTCTCAAACAGGCTGCATCACTTCATTAACCCCACATGTGTCTAAGCAGTCTATTTATGTATTTATTTAATCATGTATATAGATTCCTGCTGCCTGTTTTTACACAGCAGTTAAAATCCACGTAAAAAGTTAAGAGAGTAATGTGCTCAAATATTGATTTTGTTATGTTTTAATGGATTTCTATCGTTAAAGCAATTAGAGTTATTGAGAAAGGAATTTTGAGGAGGACTTTGCTTTTTAATTGCATTTATTGATTAAGTATTCTAGCATAAAATCTCAGTGGAA